>NC_091117.1:46207500-46507500 GCF_040183065.1 Periplaneta americana | reverse complement strand
ATCAGGTAACAAAACATTCATATTTCTATTTAATTTGTATATCCAATATAACCTTCATTAAACCCAAGCTAAAATTTTACTTCTAGAGTGAAAAATTACTAATTATTTTTTCATCATTCACCTTTATAACTAGAATCAAATCGAGTATGAAAATATTGTTACTTTACTCATGCAACATACAACTCCACTGTTACAAACATTTCAACATCAATATTTACCATCTAATAAAATATGTCTCACTGTTCTCCCTGTCTCCCTGTACCCACTTCTCCCCTACTATTTCGCATTGTCTGTGATGAGGCGATAGTAGCGATCCCAGTGGTTAGCAACTATCTATGGATGAATATTTACTACGTATTGAGTTTCGTGACTACACATACTACACTGTGGTATTATAGTAGACAGAAGATACTAGATAGTACGCTTCAGTGGCTAAAGTAAATGAGTATAAATTGTGTAGAATAATAATAAAATCCTTACGCAATAAAATTTAAGTCCATTGATGCAAAATCGTTTTGGTGTCAATGGAGGAATAATAAGTAATTTATAACGCTGAAAATGGCAGGACATTATCACAATATACAGCATTAATCAATATATACGAGCGCTTATAATTGAAACTCACATTCCCAAATCTCTACATGCCCAACATTAAAAGCATTTTTATATCCGTATTGAAATATTCAAAGTTCTACGACAACATTTTCATATCTCTAACAAATCGTATAAAATACCGATATAAACCTCATAAGAGCGGATATGCTTACAATTGCTACCATCTAAATGCCACACTTTTTATAACTACACATTTTACATAGTAACAATAACGCTACTATTTCAATAAAATTACCGTATTTTTCTTGGATCTTTCGTGGACAGCCATCCTAAAATTGCTAGTGAAAATAAAAATTAGTTACAAATAAAACGTTACATGCATACGGATTATATATAGTAGTCCTTTACGAAGAAAAGTATTGAAAAATCACCCCTACATAGACACATGCACACAAATTCTGCTCTTATGTGACTAAAAACACTGCATCTAAAAGAACTCAAAATTATTGTCACAGTTTGGAAATACCTTGATTATTTAGAAGAGAATGTCAATTCGTTCAGCAAGGCAAATTAAGGCAATTAAATTAATTGATTGTTTTTGTATATGTTGTTGATTAAATTTTTTCAATTATAGTTTATTTTTACTGTATAGGTTGTGATTTTATTCCAGGGATTTAATTTTGGAGATAGTTTCTTTAAGATATGTAAATATTTTTTAATTTTTTTTTGTTTTATTTTTCTACAGGTTTAACTGTTTGTTATTCTTTTCGTTTATTCTATTATACTGTATTTAAAGGATGCATTGCCTTCAGCAGTCCAGAATTTGATGCAAGCTGTCCACTAAAATATTGTATACATGACACGTAAATATTTGGTTTCTCTATTAACATGGCTTGTTTTGTTTTCACATTAAATCGATACTACTCTTCAAACGATATGTAATTTGTGTGGGAAAACAGTGTTTCAACTGATACATTGCTGCAGATAAACACAACTAAAAGTCAACTATCTTCCTCATGTTGTTATGCAAGGCATGATTTTCTTTCAAATGCATAAAAATTTCAGACGATTTTTACAGGAAGTATCAGAACTCAAACTTTCACCTTACTTTATGAAAAATAAGTACAAATACATTCACACAAAATTTCGTGGAGATGGAGCTTTAAATTTTGCATTTTATGAATGAAAGATCAAATGAGCTGTCAAAATTTTCCTTAGCACATATGAAGAGTCCACTGCAAGAATGATGGATGTCACTTTCTTGTCGAAAATGAACCAAGACTGTCAATGTATAGCTTAAGACATATAGAATGTACATACAGAGTTATATGGCATTAACACTGATAGTCATTGTCCAGTAATGATCGGAAAATCACAGTTAAGCTTTGAGCGCTAAGCATTTCAAACTTTCAATTGCTTCTCCTGCAAAATGTATTCCAAATGACATCCATCATTCTTGCAGTGGACTCTTCATATCTTATCAAAGAAGAAGCTCAGAATCGCTATATCCTCATTTTTATTCCACGACTTTAATTGACATTAAGAAATAAAACAAGAAAAGAAACTAGAATGAAATTTTACAAAACAATGGCAGTCCCAACGTTATTATATGGAATTGAAGTCTGGGTAAGTTCGAACAGTAGAAAAAGAAAAACTCAAAGTGCAGAAATGTATTTTCTAAGGAGAACCAAAGGCTGCACACTAATGGACAAAGTTAAAAATGAGGAAATTAGAAGAGAATTGCAGACAGTTTCTATAAACGAACTCATTGAAAGCTACCGTAATAATTGGTTATATCACGTAGATAGGATGAGCAATTCGAGACTACCAAAATTACTGTATCAATACCGACCTATTTTACCAAAATTATAGCCTCTTTAAATACAGAAATGCACAGAAATTGCTCTCTTAATAGTAGAGAATTACTGTAATTTCAACTTTGAGTCACTGAAGAAGAGACCAAATTAACTGTACTTATTGGGCAAAACTGATAGGACGTAAGACTTGCTACCGGTACTAAATAAACACAATAAACCGGGAACGGAAACGAGAACGGAATAATTGTTAAAAGAATATATTTAAATGTGAGCATTCACAATTGACGACAAGCTTGTCGCAATCCGGGAACGGGAACGTGAGAGTTTCCGAAGTTTTAAGTTTGCCGTTTTCGTTTCCGATTACAGCCTACTAGATTCATTCTGTTGTCATCAAAAAGCTATTTGGTCTTTTTATATTTTATGGCAAGGAAGCCGTAAAATAATTTCTTTTTCATTAATTGTTTGTAACTACCCTAAAAATTCAGTAGAATCACTTTCGTGTATATGTGAGCAGATTACCACGTGAATTGAATTCTTAAATAATCCGTACCATAAATGTTAACCTGTGTTTCTGTTGGCTGGCTTGTACGCATGAGAGAATACCATTGGACAAGTACACACAAATGACGTTATAATGCGTAATATCGACTTTATATATCGTTATTAATATATATATATATATATATATATATATATATATATATCGATATGAATAGCCGTTTCCGTCCTCGGTTTATTGTGAATAAAAAAATCTTCATGTTCTCGTTCTTCGCTTCCCGTTTTCGTTCCTGATTCATTGTGGACCAGCCTTTAATGTTAGACCGAAAATAAAAAAAATAAATTGATGAAACGAAACTTCAGGAGAGTTCACAATACACAATATGCACCTTGAAACGTGATATGAAAGTAAGGTAAGAACGTCATACGGAAATTAGTCACCAACCAGGAAGACCCAGTGTACCTGAAGCTCAAGTTGCAGAGTACGGAAAGCTCTCCAGTCTTATAAAGTCCATTCGTCGTGCATCATCAATATTGCAAATTCCACAATCAACTATCAACAAATTCCTTCGGAAACGTCTTACATTCCCTCCAAAGTACAAATTCTGCAGAGATTAAAAGCAGACTTTGGAAAAAACCGGTAGAAACGATTTTGGTCTGTAATTTTCTGGAGACGTTGTTTCTTCTTTTTTGAAGATAGGAATAACCACTGAATATTTTAATCTATCGGGGAATATACCACTGAACAGTTACATAAATAACTTAGTGGCCTAACTATAATATGTGAACTAGATTTACGATATCCCCAATTTCTCGGGCACCATGATGTAAATTGATACTTGCTGCTTTTGTGGGTTATGAACTGCATTACCGCTGATAAGATACTCATGGCAGCTAATAACGACGAATTAAGGCCCCTCTGCAATCTGCTATTATCCGAGATGAGCTGGCCTCTGAAACCATTAGTCTAGATTTAGTTAATTTGCAGCAATTCGGTAATTATCTACAGCCTTAATAACAGGGATTGCTCAAATTATGACGTCCCTTCGAACATAATGTGCACGAACACATAGGAATCATGCCTACCAATCATGTGCCCCAGTTTAAAGCAGATCACATTTGGTCATGCCTTCGCCCACCTATACAACAAACAATGGCATACAGGTTCGTATAATGGTTGTATCTCCCATGCATATTGTTCCACGACCTTCCGATTACCTTGCGAAACTGAGTGATGTTATATACATTTCGCCTAATAACAGAATACAGAGGCTGTTTAAGTGTTAGCGTAGTATATTAATTGTTTGTTGTAAGTATTCCCTACGGTATGGTTCCCAAACTTTTTGAAAGCACGAACCACTATTGGACGAGACTTCAGTTTGCGATCTCCCGCTATCATATCGGTTTTTGACTTCATTCCAAAAATACAAATTATTGTAAAATCGTACACAACTACAATTTTACTCAAAACCAGTGGATACCAGCCGAAGTACGATTTCAAACAACAGCTTTTTGAATAGTTTTCGGAAGAAACTCAAAACAATTAAGACAGTCACAGATGGATATTGAATCCGTTACATTCAGATAGCTGAAATTCTAATACATATACTAGTGGCTTGTGCAGCAAATGCTGCAAACTAAGTTCTTTAGAAGTTCAAATTAAAATTTGTAAAATTTTTTCCAATGAAGAATAGCAGACATTTTGGAAGTTATTTGTTTCAATAATAATGAAACATACCCCTCTGAATAGCTTTCTTTACGCTAAATACTTATTATTGAATCTATACATATTCAGTTCTTGAGTTTCAATGCGAAAACGCAAGTAATAATGTTAGGACGATGAGTCGGTTCTCATGTAGGAATGAAGCAGTAGCTATTTCAGATCATTGTGGATTGGAGGTGAAAGTTATAAAAAGTCAGGTTTGCTATCCTTTCGAACAATAGACATAGGATCTTGGTATAGCTGCTGGATGTGGAGCTTGAAATGTAGAGGGTAAAATTATTTTATCCTGCTAAGAGATCTTGCTGAAATGATCGGGAGACTACAAAATTTTGTAGGCCTCTTATTCTATCAGTAAATAATACCGTCTTTCCTTAGGAACTGTAATTTTTGCACTCTCTCGTGCC
Organism: Periplaneta americana; assembly: GCF_040183065.1. Lineage (NCBI taxonomy): Eukaryota > Metazoa > Arthropoda > Insecta > Blattodea > Blattidae > Periplaneta > Periplaneta americana. The sequence goes on along the minus strand of NC_091117.1, from coordinate 46,502,503 downwards.
AATACTGAAGAGAATGACGCATATAAGTATCTACACCACACTGCCAATAAAAATATGAAAAAGACCCAACCCAAGTTGATTAATAACTATAAAAATATTTGATTTTTAATAACATTATTATCTTACGCAAGTTTTGTAGTATATATATATATATATATATATATATATATATATTAACATCATGGCATCAACTATAATAATATTTCATTTCTAATGGTAATAATGTCATCAAACCACCTCACGTTTTATAGATTTTAATATTTAATACACAGCTATACTCAAAAAATTACACACCACAGAACCAGACCTGTAAATTATTTTTAGTAAGTCTTGACGTTTTTAATAACCAATTCAATTTGAACTCTATATGTCAGCAATCCTGCAGGTCATGGCCTTCGTATAATAGCCTATTGTTTATTGTAGTGTGTGTTTTGTTTAATTCTGAAAAGCAATTAGTTCTCAAAACTGACTAAAGATGGATATTTGGAAAATAGAACAATTATGTAGGAAAACTAACGCTTCACTGAAAGCTACTATTTTTCTGAAAATCCTTGGATGCCTAGCTTCAAAATGACGGGTCATTCATTAAAATCCGTTCAGCCGTTTTCCCGTAATTTCCATTACCAATTCAAATATAGAGGAAAAACTAACTGAAATATGCACGTACTAATGAAATATTGAAACTAGATAAATATTGTTCGCAGAGTGTTGACCAGTTTGGAATCAAAAGAATGCCTCGGGTTTGCAAAAGAAGCTTTAACATTTTGTATAACATTTACAACCTCGTATTAATGCAAATTAAGTTTCTTTTGTTTTCAGGTTTGGTGTTAATCGATTGTAGCCTATATCTATATTCATCACCAACAGTGAAAACACCCTTTCTGAATACTCTACCATTGATTTTTTCGTCATTCGAAGTAGTTGTAATGCTCTTTGTTACACAACTACTGAACATCACGTTTCATTCTGATCATAAGAGTTGTCAATATCCGAGGTTCCCTTCTCGCTTCTATTTCTCGTAATTTCCAGTGTTGCCAAGTAAGAAATCTTGTAGGTAAGTCCACTGCCTTTCGAATGCATGCTCGCTACAGATTCATACATTTAAAGAGATAAGGCACGCAAATACTTGCACTGTTTTCTGAATTGTCAGATAATGAGAGACAAAACGTATACTTTGAACAACATTATACCACAGCATAGACTGGAATTCTTCTGAATTAATAACAGGGTTTTTTGATGGAAGGATCATGTTTAGAGGGTTAGGTCTATGGCCAGCAAGTTCTCCAGACTTTACAATTTGCAAATTGAAGAGTGTAATCCCAAAACGTGTTAAGTCCATTTTATGAAAGGACTGGACTAGTTTTTTATCCAATGATCTCTGCTAACTGAGCGAGTTTTCAAGTGACATGCACAGCATAAACTTTTAGACAAGGATTGGCGTTGTTTTGGAGGAATACAAGCTTAACATATGATAGAGGTCCAAACATAATCTTATATATGTATAAGACATAAAAATGATCAAATGGACCGAACGAGTTTTGGGATCATACTCAATTATTCTTTATGGAAAAATCCTAAAATAAATGTGTGTACAGGCATAATTCCCGCGCTGTAGCAAAATTGAAATAAAGTGCTTTTCAGAAGTAAGAGATAATTTTAATTGTTCATAATATTTCCTTCATTTTCTACACCATATTAAACATTTGGAGACTTGCATATTACACAAGAAATGGGATTTTTTTTTTTGCATCACCGTCCATTTCAATAACCTGATCGTAAATATTGTACGTATCCATTATTTCCTTCTTGTACAAGTAACATCCTCCCTTCAATGCTGTATACAGCAGATCTGAGTTTTTTTTTTCTGAGATATCTGCCACAGTATGTGCAATGGAATCCTTTAATTCAACTGTCGTAGGTTTGTTCAAGAACACTCACTGTTGCCAACATATCGGCTTACAATCTCGCTAACTTTTCAACAAAAAGTAACTAAATCTCTCCAAAGTTTGTTAAAATATCCCCAGAAATCTCGCTAAAAATTAATAATAAATATCACTAAATAAAAATAAGAAAAACATACATATGCGGAGAAAAATATCATTTTCTCGTTGTCACCTTCTTCTGTGGAGTCTGGTTGTATTTTTGACGGCTGTGATGTTGAGATGGAAGGTATGGGAACAGCTGATTGTGAATACACTCACTTGATCCAATCACTGACACTACATTTTCACATAAGTGTTTGACCACAATTTTTTAGTAAAACCTAACACTTTTTAAACATATATTAAAATATATTAAAACCAGTAAAAACTACAGTCTCATTTGCTTCACAAGAACTGTCGGCACAAAATTACAAAACTCAATTGCCTCGGGTCGGGTCGGAATGGAAAATCTCCGCGTTGCGGGGAAGAACCAAGATTACATTAGCTACAGCTCGCAACTCGTCATGTGTCAATCAAAGTTGTCACCGTTATGGATGTTGGAGTAGTAACATTGAGAGAGAGACGTAACCCGTGAGAATCATTAAATCAGCATCTTTCACCACTGAGCACTGATCACAAATATATGAGATCAGGACTTTCACATTAGACTACTCAGTCATGCACCTATGCCTCTTCTAAAACTAAGAAGTGCATGACTTCAGTTGGATGATTTAACTTAAAAAAAAAGAAAGGAAAAAGTGGAAGAATATAAAAATCAGCAGAAAAGTCGCTAATCGTATTTTACAAAATTTGTCGTCGAGATTGAATCACAATTCCCTAGATTTAGCGACTTATCGCTAAATATGGCAACACTGAGAACACTCTTACTTTCAGATAGCTCCACAACCAATAATCTGCTGGGTTAATATCTGGCGATATTAGATGCCCAGTTACAGAGAAGTGTCTGCTAATAACACGACCACCACAGAAATCATAATAAGAGTGAAACTCGTTGTAGTAGTGTCGCAAAAAATCCCATTTCTTCATATCTTTTCTAAATGCTTACAAGGGTGGTGCAGGCCTGACCGTTGGGTTATTGTTGACGTGTTTGCCGACTTCCTCTGCCCAACCGGCAAGCAGTGATTCACCTCTTGACCTCACAGCGGACCACAGGAGGGCCTTCTTTGTAGTAATATAAAAATTCCCCGATTGCTAGAATTATGACCTCATATCTGGCCTCGGCCAGTATGATTCTAGGTTACGGCGTAGACACCAGACAGGTCCATTAGCTATACTCTTGAGACAGGAGGACAGGGAGGCTGGCGTTACTCCCAGGTTTTGGTAGCCACGACTCAACTCCATGAGACTCCTTGGATAGTGCAACCGCTTTAAAATGACCTTGTCTTAACTGGGCTAAACAAAATCCCTCCCTAACAATATCTACTTTTGTTGATCGATGGAACTATCATAGAGCCAATGGGCTTGTATATATCCATCGATTCATAGAGTCATTCTATCTAAGAGCCAACTGGCTAGTCTCTGATATTGAGACAACTCATCCTGCCTAAGGTTTTTCCGTGGTTTTCCTAAGGCGCTAAGACAAATGTCGGGATGAGCCCTAAAAGAAATGGGCCACGGACCTGCATTAATATCCCTATGAATCTCCCTAATTACTCTAAATTAATTAATAATTACATCTCTCCCCTCTCTTCGTAATTGAGTCACCATAAAGCCAAATGGCTGGTCTCTAAATTGAGACGATTCAACAAGGCTCATGACAACAATCACCTCCTACATAATAGCCAAATTGGCTAGTCTCTTATATATGAGACAACTCATCCTGCCTAAGGTATTCCGTGGTTTTCCTAAGGCGTAAGACAAATGTCGGGATGAGCCCTATAAGAAATGGGCCACGGACCTATATGCCCTTCCCCATGTATATTCCCCTTTTCTTGTAAACGACGTATGCCCTAGTTCAGAACCTATAAATTGTCTATTAAATGTACGAGGTTACCCAATCAGTCGCAATTTGAAAGGACAGGGACCTCTCAAATTGCAGATTTAGATTCACGGCGCTTCTTCCGACGGCCTTCACATGCCTTGTCATCGAACAACAGATGACAGCGTCTTGCCATCCTAACGGCAAACACCAGCCATCTCCTCCTCGCCCCGTTCCGTGATCACTTGATCAAATCTCCGTCCCCCTCGCGTATGTGGTACCTAAGAGAATTATGACCGAGACAACTGTAAAAGCTGACTGTACTTGCAAAACCATTATGATCAACAGAGTGAGGAAGTAGTCATGAACGTAAAAGCACGTTGATTATAAAATATTTCTCCTTTGGTAAAGTTTAAAGTTCATATGGAAACAACGTGAACGTAAGGTGAATTGCTTATCGTAATCCCGCCTCAGACCATCTTTTCACGTTCCAATTAGCATAAGATAATTGCTTTTCGGTTGGATGCTCCAGTAGTAGCTTCCAACAATCTTCTATTCAAATGCTATTACATTGAGTATTTGTTGACTTGTTAACTTGCAATTAGTTCAGTGCGAGATAACATTTAGTTCGTTATATCGGTAATTGTTTCATAATTATTACTAAGTATGCTATGCAGAGTTACAAATTTAGTTTATGTGGCACTACATTTAGTTTATTTTCACGGTTCGTCGACGGCTTCAAATTTACGGTTATTTCAAAGTCAGGAAAGATGATTTATTTTCAAATAAAGTTTTTCTCAATTGTTTCACTGTTACACTGCTACGGCAAATGAAATAAATAAACAGAAATTCAAGCTATTCGTGAGTTAATATCTTCGTTTTTGAAAATTCATTTCAGAAAATAATAGCTTTGCCTCTACAAATTCGAATTAGCCTTATTCAGTGTTACTATGAATGCAATAGAGATTGTTCCAGAGCATTGAGATGATTCAAAACTCTAAATGGACTGAAGTATGGGCCTTGCAATTTGTATTGTGGAAGCTTGTAAACACTGCAATATATTGTGCAATATTTTTTTTCTGAATGCTGTTCATTTGCTACAAGACAGGCTACAAAGATAGAGGAAAAAAATGGCAACAATATCTGAATGTTTTGAAATTGGTTTATACCTCAATAAATCCCATTCTTTTATGAAGAAAACCACATTATTATATTTCTATGAACTTACTCCTTAACAAACTTAGAAAACTTTCAAGTCTTTCTTGAATTTTGAAAAACCCTGTATATTATCGCTTACTGCCTGAAATTTTGCTTGTTTCGCTGTTTCATATTTTGTACCTTCACCGCTTTATTTAAGAACGTAGTGAGTAGATTTTAAACTACAGCCCCAATGGGGAAAATCTGTCATTTTGTCCAGTCTCTCCGTCTTTTTCTTTCTCTTCCTCTTTCTATTCGAGAAGCTGTAGATACTTTGTATTGGAACGTAACTAGTTTGTCCGGTGCCAATGTAATGTCTGAACTGGAGGACCGGCTTTGTGCTGACCACATGTTACGGGAGTCCTTCCGTGAGTCTGTCTAGTGACAGGTTGAAAAAATAAATCCTGGTTGGAAGAAGTTACATGGTTGGAGTTTTTTCTGGGGTCTTTCCTCAACAAACTGAAGCAGAATTGCTGGGTAACTTTCGGCGTTGGACCTCGGACTCATTTCGCCATCATTAAATCACATATCATCATCATCCATATGATAGTCCGGGTTAAATTTACGGTGTGGCGTGCTGTAGGCCTACTTGTACAAGAGCGCGGCCGTCCGCCTACTCAATCATTCACAGAATAGGAGTGGTAAGCACAATAGGCTTGAGGCTGCAGTGCAAGCCTTCGAGTCCCTTCTTCGTATAAGAGAAACGTTCAAGGCCTATAGTTAAATGGAGTTAGTACAGGAAAAAGGGCAAAATGAAAGGGAGAATACTATTTAGAAAAAAAGGAAGAAACAATTTGGCGAGAAAATTGGGCATTATCCGAAAAAATAAATTGGATAATAGGTCTCGAGACATAAAATACGATAATTGGTGAGAAAGAACATTTCTGTGTTACTATAACGCTAGATTATGAGTCGGTCGTGATGCCAATAAGATATAGAGACACCGTCAGCTGGTCTATGGATTAGCAAGTGGAACTCATGATGCGAAGCAGTGTTCGGGCGTGGGTTTGAATCCCGCTTAAAGTGATTGATTGAGAATGAATGAATGAATGAATGAATGAATGAATGAATGTTAGCCATGATGTCCCATGTTGGGCACAGGCTTCCTGTGTTGGGGTTAGAACCCCCTCGACAGGGATCGCTCAAGTGTACTCGCTTGGTGAGCCAATCCAGGCGAGCTTGTCGTGTATATTACTTCTGTGACATGGTTAATAACCCTGTTCAACTTCAAATAGTCTCAGCAATTTGTTCTTTGTTCATTTTTTTTCTGCACTACACACTTTATACTGACACTGGTACTTTGACAAACACTGGTTGCTATTTACATTATTTACCTGACACTTTCTCAACACTGACTTTACCATTTATAAAACTTATCTTACAGTTTCACTAATACTTACTTTACTATTTACAATATCTTAACACTGATTGCGTTATTTATTTGCAATGACCTTCCCTAGTTCTTTCCACAAAACTCTGTTCTTTGCTGTCCTCGTCCACAGTTTCCCCGCCTCTTTGGTAAACATGTCAGACCATCTGAGCCGTGGTCTTCCCTGTCCCTCTTTCCGACGTAGGGGTCCCACATCGTGACTGCATGGGTCCATCTTGTCTGGTGTAGTCTCGCCACATATCCCCCCCAGGTCTACTTCGTTGCCCTGGCTCGTTCTGCTGCGTCAGTAGTGTTCGTCAGTCTTTGTAGTGTTTCGTTTGATTAACAGCTTGGAATTTGTCGAAGGCTTTCCTCACCTGTACGACGAATGTGAGGTAATCCAACGTTGTTTTCTCGGATTCAAATAGCCAAAATGTTTTCTCCTTACCAACAATATCAGCAAGCTAGATAAAGACATAGCCTAGTTGATATTGTCCGCTCAAGAAATCTTGGTAAATGGGTTCCCTAACGCTTAATTTTTACTTGAAGCTTCTGAACCAGATTTTTAATTTGAGTTTCTCAGAGGTGTTCTTTCACTTTCACAGATGTAAAAAACGTAAAGAAAAGACAGTCTGCCATTCAATTCCTCTGTCAGCCTGTCCGTCTATCGAAGACTGACTGATTGCAATGTGTTGACAGCTTATGACGTAGTGACTTTCATCGGAAGCTCCATCATACGACTTTGCTACACAGTGTAATTTGCATGAATGTGTATAATCTTGGGAAGGATACGGAATGTGGATTTTTGTTACCTCAAAAAATAAATAAAAACTGAATTCAATCTTCTAAATGTACTGTGGACCGCAATATAACGAATAAAATACAGTAAATGAAATCTAAATGAAAATTACTCACATAATAAATAATTAGCCATGATTATTAAAACGAATTAATAAATGTAAAGGGAGATAGAGATCAAAATGATAAAAAAATAAAAATCACAAAAAATTGTCTCATTTAATAGTACATAGTTTGAAAAACCTTCCCTCAAAATTTGAAAGCCAAATTCGGCCCTGATTATGTATAAGGACAATAGAAGGGTTCAGAACCATAGTGGGCCAAGCGCCATTTGCCATAGAAAACAAAAGTTAAAATGAAGTTATTACCATAATTCAATGGAAACATTTGGCAAGTAATATAAAGTATACACATTCAAACTATATGATATGTCAATCTTCATTAAACTATGGTATTCACTTAACTTTAACCCTTGCTTTCTCCGTTTTTAATAAATGGCGCTTGGCCCTTCAATTTTAAGGCATATAAGAAGTTAAAGGTACCGTACTGAGAGTGTATTTAACTTCGTCCTAATTTTTCCGTAACTCACATTTTTCATTATTTATGTACTTTTTCCCAGGAATAATTTGAGGTAATTAGATGAAACTTCACATGCTGGCTTCTATTGAGTAGATTCACTTTATCTTGCAAAAGAACTGTGAAATATGCTCTCTTTTATTTGTTACATTGCAAAGAAGACTAATTTGTGATCCAATTTTTTTAAATCAAAACCTGAAAAATTTATAAAAAAAAATAAAAGAAAAAGAATACGGAAAAGTATATGCATAATATGTTATACATTTTGTGTTCACTTATTAAGCAAAGAAGAATTAAGGTTGTTTCATTAACTAGTTTCCACTAAAAGGTACGTAGTAGTGTATGATTTTTAATTACAAAATTCAAATTGGATGGATAAAAAATCTGAAAAAAAAAATCACATACCATTACCACATTATTACAAATTAGTAAGCAAACCTTCATAATTCTAAGTGAATCAAATTAGAAGATAGTAATGATTGTGTGAAGCTTTGCATTTTGACCTACGTTTCCCCTTAAAACATTATTATCAAACCTCCAATTATATACAATTCCTATACGAGGTACTGAAAATTACGGAATTAAGCTTTTAAATAAGTTTGACGTATACAACTTAAAGTGAACAAACGCTCTTATCCTTCATAGTTGAAAAATTTTAACCGAGACATTCGCCATAATAATATGTATAAGTTACTTAGGCATTTGTTATTTGCTTCCTCATCACACCAGGCAACCACAGATGTTACAACTTCCCTCTCCCTACTACGAAGAACCTTGAGGAATTTCCTATTGCTATCAGCCATTGTTTATATCTTCATGTAAGACAATAGTAGGCATAACACTAATTCTTCGACCTCACAAAGCATATGTATTTTATCTGACTAATATGAGGCGTGTAGTTGCAAAATCAGATACATCACTTTCTTTTCGAAAATGAGTTAATGTTATGATTCATATCTTCGTATGATTCTACAACTGCTATAGCACTATTATGCTCCAAAACAAGATACATCACATGGATTTGTATGATGAAAGAAGAGTATTGCTTGCAAATCCAGATAAGTCATGTGAGTTTGTTTCCAAAATCAGATACATCACATGGATTTGTATGATGAAAGAAGAGTATTGCTTGCAAATCCAGATAAGTCATGTGAGTTTGTTTCCAAAATCAGATACATCACATGGATTTGTATGATGAAAGAAGAGTATTGCTTGCAAATCCAGATAAGTCATGTGAGTTTGTTTCCAAAATCAGATACATCACATGGATTTGTATGATGAAAGAATAGTACTGCTTGCAAATCCAGATAAGTCATGTGAGTTTGTTTCCATAATCAGATACATCACATGGATTTGTATGATGAAAGAAGAGTATTGCTTGCAAATCCAGATAAGTCACTTGAGTTTGTTTCCAAAATCAGATACATCACATGGATTTGTATGATGAAAGAAGAGTATTGCTTGCAAATCCAGATAAGTCATGTGAGTTTGTTTCCATAATCAGATACATCACATGGATTTGTATGATGAAAGAAGAGTATTGCTTGCAAATCCAGATAAGTCATGTGAGTTTGTTTCCATAATCAGACACATCACATGGATTTGTATGATGAAAGAAGAGTATTGCTTGCAAATCCGGATAAGTCACTTGAGTTTGTTTCCAAAACCAGATACATCACATGGATTTGTATGATGAAAGAAGAGTATTGCTTGCAAATCCAGATAAGTCATGTGAGTTTGTATCCATAATCAGATACATCACATGGATTTGTATGATGAAAGAAGAGTATTGCTTGCAAATCCAGATAAGTCACTTGGGTTTGTTTCCAAAACCAGATACATCACATGGATTTGTATGATGAAAGAAGAGTATTGCTTGCAAATCCAGATAAGTCATGTGAGTTTGTTTTCATAATCAGATACATCACATGGATTTGTATGATGAAAGAAGAGTATTCCTTGCAAATCCAGATAAGTCATGTGAGTTTGTTTCCAAAATCATCAGATACATCACATGGATTTGTATGATGAAAGAAGAGTATTGCTTGCAAATCCAGATAAGTCATGTGAGTTTGTTTCCAAAATCAGATACATCACATGGATTTGTATGATGAAAGAATAGTACTGCTTGCAAATCCAGATAAGTCATGTGAGTTTGTTTCCACAATCAGATACATCACATGGATTTGTATGATGAAAGAAGAGTATTGCTTGCAAATCCGGATAAGTCACTTGAGTTTGTTTCCAAAATCAGATACATCACATGGATTTGTATGATGAAAGAAGAGTATTGCTTGCAAATCCAGATAAGTCATGTGAGTTTGTTTCCAAAATCAGATACATCACATGGATTTGTATGATGAAAGAATAGTACTGCTTGCAAATCCAGATAAGTCATGTGAGTTTGTTTCCATAATCAGATACAACACATGGATTTGTATGATGAAAGAAGAGTATTGCTTGCAAATCCGGATAAGTCACTTGAGTTTGTTTCCAAAATCAGATACATCACATGGATTTGTATGATGAAAGAAGAGTATTGCTTGCAAATCCAGATAAGTCATGTGAGTTTGTTTCCATAATCAGATACATCACATGGATTTGTATGATGAAAGAAGAGTATTGCTTGCAAATCCAGATAAGTCATGTGAGTTTGTTTCCATAATCAGACACATCACATGGATTTGTATGATGAAAGAAGAGTATTGCTTGCAAATCCGGATAAGTCACTTGAGTTTGTTTCCAAAATCAGATACATCACATGGATTTGTATGATGAAAGAAGAGTATTGCTTGCAAATCCAGATAAGTCATGTGAGTTTGTATCCATAATCAGATACATCACATGGATTTGTATGATGAAAGAAGAGTATTGCTTGAAGTCACTTGAGTTTGTTTCCAAAACCAGATACATCACATGGATTTGTTTGATGAAAGAAGAGTATTGCTTGCAAATCCAGATAAGTCATGTGAGTTTGTTTTCATAATCAGATACATCACATGGATTTGTATGATGAAAGAAGAGTATTCCTTGCAAATCCAAATAAGTCACTTGAGTTTGTTTCCAAAATCATCAGATACATCACATGGATTTGTATGATGAAAGAAGAGTATTGCTTGCAAATCCAGATAAGTCATGTGAGTTTGTTTCCGAAACCAGATACGTCAAGGATTTGGGTATACGTTCACTATGCATCAGTATAGTTCCCGCGCAGAGACAGCTGAAAGAAAAACGGCAACATGTCATCATTAGTCCTAACGAGTATGCAGATATTTTCTCTAATTTTGGAAGTCATAACTTTGTCAGATAAAACATATGACTGGAAAAAAAACTATTTCCATTATAGTGCGGCCACCAGCTCAGTGGCACTTTCCATGTAAAAGATTTTTGTTTCAGTCTAACAAGAAGAAGGATGACGTCGTATATAGTGAAGGGTGAAGTTCACTACTGAACAAAAAAATAAATATTGCATCACCAAGCATAATGCTGCCAGGAGTACAAGTGTCACAACTAAAAATAAATTATATAACTCCTTTGCTGACAAAACATTTTGGCAATGACTGAAGTGATTTCCAAACATTATGCTACTAGGCACGTATTATTAACAGACTGGAAAGCTTGGACGAAAATCAGATTTCTTCTATGAATGAAGAAGAAAATCTGTGTGACCATGCCTGTGAAATAGGTGATATACTGGGTGTTGATTTCAAAGTGTGTCATGACGTCACTGTTGTGTGTCAGCGATTTGAAGCGAGTTTCAGCTTTTATGTCAGAGAAGTTGCCTATAAATCAAGGCGTTCAATCTGAACTTGAGAACGTGTACGGTATAACTTGAACGTCGTAGCAACAGATGGCGGTCTGTACGGTCTGTGTGCTACCATAATCTCTTTCGAACTGTGTTTTGCGCGGGCAAGTCGTACGCAGAGTATTTGTTATCATCCGTTGCATACCGCAACATTCCACAACACAAATCAAATGCTCCGTGTCCATGTTGACCGTCGAAGTTAATGTCAACAAATACGTAAGTAATCGTCTTAACCCTCTCGCCATATCCCGACAGTAAGAAAAAAAAACTCACCTCAGTACGTGTTTCCAAACAGTTCGCATTCCTGCCACTACCGGCGTTACCGCACGTATCGGTACGTACTTCCAGAGTCCGTAGGTATCCACGAACTCTGCGTACTTCAGAGTGAACGCCGTACTTGCTAGGCAACTTCTCTCGCATTTAGGTAATACGCCTCTGCGGGAGTGTAGGAAGATTGAATTCTCAAGGTTCACCGGCTAGCCACATGACGACATACAACGAGCCATGACACACTTTGAACTGAACACGCAGTAGTTGTTTAATAATTCATTTTCTTTTGTGATGAAAATATAAAAATTATGACAAATTAACTGTAATAATGTAACAGTGGGTTTAAAATAATACATTGTATATAATAGAATGGTTTTTGTTTTCAAATCAAGATAAGTCCTTTCATTCATTTGCAAACCCAGATAGATCACAGAACAATTTTCAAAACCAGATGCATCAGATACATTTTCTCTATTATCTACTAATTATGCAATAATGTCACTGCCGTGCGTCATGGAACATTACAATATTCCATAACAAACGTATCCTCAAAGAATTAACATTTTACCTCTTGGTGTATAGGAGATATACGTTTTTCCTTCATACTGAAAAATTATGTTTTAGTGATGTAGCCTATCTGATTTTGCAACTAAACGCCTCATATGAGAGGTGCAGAAGCTGCCGCTAGGACAAACATCTCCTCCAACGCGGGTTTCTCGTTCAGCTGCCAAGACAAGCTGGATATACATTACGTCGATGAAATAAGATAAGACAGTTCGATGCAGAGAGAAATTCTGCAAAAAGAGGAAGTGCAGTAGAGTAACTTAGTCGGAATCGGGTCAGTGGTTGAATCGGGTCAGTTTCAGATATTTCTTTCCCACGGCGAGCATAAATGTTTTCTATCATGTGGTGGCATCCATCGTCAATCAGTAGAATTTCTTCTATGTGTTTGGCGCCAAAGCTTGTGGTCAATGTTTGTGTTAAAGCTGTGAATAATAGAGGGAAGAAGACTTGTAAAAGGCAAGAGCTATTTGTATTTTGTATTTTAAATTATCGTTTTTAAGGTTTTCGTTATTGTGCAATGAACGTAGTTGAGAATTTCCCTGAATTGTTCATAGAATCAAGTGCATTTCTTATAGCATAGGTTATGGCATTGAGGATGCTGTAAAGGTTACGAAAGTAGTACCAACCTATGATTTCTAATGTCACTACATTTCGGGTGAATAGGGTCACACAATTACGGGTAAATGGGGTCAATGTCTGTACATGGATTTTAAGTCCATTTATTCATATATTGTCTCAGATGCCTAGTAATATAAACAATACGTCTCGTAGATGGACTGAAGACCAAATGCAGAAAGCCATTAAGGCATTTCGAGAGGGGAGGAATCAAAGTCATGCAGCCGATCTGTATGGAGTTCCGCATTTATGCCTACATCGCCGTCTGCAAAGCGGTGAAGATAGGACGTTAAAAATAAAGATGGTCAAACAGCGTTCAATCAGGAACAAGAAAAGGACCTGTAGATTCTATTCCGTGAAATATAGTGATCCTCGCTCAGAGAAACTTGGGGACTGGATTCAATGCATGGGAGGCGGAAAAGAATGCTACCACGAACATTGTGTTGGGGCCAAGAGAAAGAAGTTCATTTATGGCAAATGCAGATTGAATTATTAAAATTTGGAACTTATTTCTTGTTTTTGGTGATCCAAAAGAGCATTGTAAGAGTGACCCTATTCGCCCTAATTGTTGACCCGATTTAGCCTAACTTGGTAGGGTGAATAGGGTCGTGCAGTAGAGTGAAATTAACACATATCTTTCATAGGTTTTTGTTATTATTGAATTTAACACTAATGTGATTTGTTGCTTAAAGACTAATCTAAACTTTGGTATATTTTATGTTTAATAAATACTAAGTTGTTAAGCGTCATCTTGATTTTTGTAATTTTTTTACCCTATTCCTACTAAGTTACCCTATTTTATAAATCAGTGCACTGGGAGTACAGTAAGAAGGCTTATGAATGTATTAAAGACAAGCATTACTATGCTGTCAATAGTATTTTGTCCGCCCTACGTCTGGTTGTGTGTTCATCCTCAGATAGTGGTATTAACGTGCCACTCTCAATAATGTCACGTGGATAGGTTAGACGGGGGCGAAACATTTTCAGAAACCGAAGGCGGAGCGGGTTTTGACTGTAGGCACGTATTGTGTGACGTCAATACATTGCGATGTGGGTGCATGTGATGGACTGGCATATATAATCACACATCATTCACTAATGTTTTAGTAATCAACTGTCAGACCTGACACTAGTGCTGCACTTTAACACTTAGCAGTGAGTTTTGAATATTGTAGTAACATGAATAAACATTAAACATTCTCTAAAGTGTCTCGTTGCGTTTGCTACATCCAGGGATATTTACGTAAGTTTTTCTGAAATTTTGTTCACAATGCACTGTTACTTTTTCGATATCCGAATATGAAACATGAATGTGTAGAATGATTCCTACTATTGAACAAAATTTGTTTTTTTTTTTTTTTTTTTCAAGATTTAAGATGATTCTTTCATGCCTCATGTGTCATGTCACAATTGTAACAGTGTACCTAATGTGTCACCAAAACCTTTTGTTACTAAAATTAATAATTTCATAGGTTATACTCGTACATCGAATTAGAACATTATTTATTTTTATAATCGACGTATTATTAGTCGTAACGGAAACAGAGCATAAAAAACCTTTCATTATTTTTGTAATATTGTAAATGTTGTTTAGTGAACTGTCCGAAGACAGGTCTGAACCTCACAAGTGATATCACCATGGCACCACTTATGAAGCAACAGGCCAGGGGATAATGGATAGAAACCTTTGCAGAAAGAATGCACAACAATCTTAGTAGAATTTCACAAATATACTTGTATGTTAGAAATTTGTTTGAGCATCATATCTGTTTTTTGTCGAGGAAAAACTCAGCAACAAGGAAACAAATAAACAAATATACAAACAAATAAATAACTAAGAAAATAAATAAGTAAATAAGTGACTAAATAAGTAAATAAAGCAAAAAATAAATAATTAAATAACTAATATATAAACATACTGATAAATGAATGAATAAATAAATAAATAAATAAATAAATAAACAAAACAAGAAAAAATAAACAAATAAAGTTCTAACTCCTTATCACACACTTAGTAAAATTTTACGTCAACAGGCTAGTTAGTGGTAGGCCTATGCAGAATCACGAAACTGTTCTATGTACCACCGTTAACAAGTTCTCAGCGTAACCGGAGTCTGCGAGCGGCTCTTCCGAGAGCCGCGTTGCGTTTTCTACAATCTATTCACCCAATTGCAGGCGGTATTTTATCAACCCTCAATCGAGGAAACGATGGCAAGACTTTGCGACTAGAATAAGCGGTAGCGCCTACACGGGAACTGAAAAAAAAAATTATGAACTCTCGTAATGAAGCTGATTTTGGAAACCCTAGCTGAATTTTTAAAAGTATATTTAAAATGCTTGAAATTGTATTTCAAAATCAAGAATTTCAGTTTCAGGCGAATGAATACCAACTCGATTCCTGATTGTACAAACCAGTCTGAAGCGCATCGTTTCCCGAGCATACGGGTAATAGAAAGATTCTGCGTATTCAGTTGTATATTGATTAACAGCAGTGGAAGTACAGTGGGTTACTGCTCATGTGTTCTCGCTGACACATATCTTCCATCACCTATAATATTATCGCGCTTCTATAGCAGTCATGTGGCAATTGTGTAACAACTCCCAGTCGCAGATACCCATGATACCTATTCTAGGCCTTATAGACATAGTGGTAAATTCCCTGATAGTGGTAAGTTCTGATATCTTCTTCTACCCCGAACTCTTTTCCCGTTCAGTGCATCCTTCAGTAGACAGTTTCTTCTCAGACAGTGACCGAACCAAATCCTTTTCCTCTTCCTGATCAGTTTCAGCATCATTCTTTCTTCACCCACTGTTTCCAACACAGCTTCATTTCTTATTTGGTGTGTCCACTTCACCCGTTCCATTCTTCTCCATATCCACATTCCAAATGCTTTTATTCGCTTCTCTTCACTTCGTCGTAATGTCCATATTTCTGCCCTATACAATGTCGCAGAAGATGCTCCTTTTTCTATTAAAAGCTTTCTTGGCCATTACTATCCTCCTTTTAACTTCTTGGCAGCAGCTCATGTTACTGCTTATAGTACACCCCAAGTATTTTAAGCTTTCCACTTGCTCTACTGCCTCATTTAGAATTCTCAAGTTTATCTTCTGTATTTTTCTTCCTATGGCCATGCTCTTCGTCTTATATGCATCTATCTTCATCCCATACTGCTCACAGCTGTCATTTAGCTCCAGTAGCATATCCTTTAGTAACATTTCCTTTTCTGCTAACAACGCCATATCATCAGTAAATATAGATGAAAAAAAATTAAGTTCCGATATTTCTGTGTCACTTTGCAACGTACATTAGGGAAAAGAGTTAGAAAAGAAACTATATTTGAAATTGTATAAAAAAAACAGCTTTGTCCCTATTGCTTTACGAAAGTAAATGATGGACATTGACTTCGGCTCAAATGAAAAGAATAGAATCGACTGAGATGAAATTTCTTCGAGCAATAACGTGATACGTTCTTTTCGATTACAAACGTAATTGAGACGTAAGGGAAGAACTAAATCTACAAATTATAAACGAAATCATAATAAAATGCAGAAACAACTGGAAAGACGAGAATGCCAAATACGAGGATTGTAAAATAAGTTCTAAACTACAGGTCAACAAATCGGAGAAATCTTGGAAGACCAAAGAAGAGATGGCGAGAACAATTCTTGGAGTCGGAACAGGCTAATTAGACCTACACCCTAACGTCGATGATGATGATGATGATGATGATGATGATGAAAAATAAGCTAATACTGTTTTCAGTGTAAAACCAGTAGAAAACGTTTTAAAAAGAGGAGTCATATTAGCTACGGCATATTTACAGTATATTTCCATAGTGTTGCTTTCTTGCCGGCCAACGCGCAGTAGTTAACACAAGTGACGTTATGAATCATTAATTTGTTTACGTTCAAAGCTATTGAAAGCAAGCATTTAGTGGATTTTTCACTATGTTGAATAACTAAGTAGTTTGCTTTGCTTTTATGTGTAGGGTATTCTAACTATATCGACGTGGTAAAAAGTCTTTGATGTCGTGCCTCATGTTAAAAAACAGTCGTTTATTCTTCCTCTAAATACGAGGAAAATCCAATTAGGCCTAATTTCACGCTCACTTTTACTTTGTTGGACCACATACCTAAATCAATTCATGTAAATATGCTCTATAAAAACGAATAATAATTCAAACTGTAACCCTTCCTTCTACTGTAAATTAAATCTACAAGGTACAAATGAGATGTTGTTGCCAATACTTCTGCGGAAGTAAGAAAGTAAAGGTCATCCGTAACTGATATGATCTATAAAAACGAATAATAATAATTCAAACTGTACCCTCCCTTCTTCCGTAAAGAAAATCTATAAGGTTGAAATAAGATGTTGCCAATACTCCTGCGGAAGTAAGAAAGCAAAGGTCACTCGTAACTGACATGTTCTATAGAAAACTAATAATAATAATTCAAACTGTACCCTTCCTTCTACGGCAAAGAAAATCTACAAGGTGGAAATAAGATGTTGTTGCCAATACTCCTGCGGAAGTAAGAATGTAAAGGTCACTCGTAACTGATATGCTCTATAAAAAACAAATAATAATAATTCAAACTGTACCCTTCCTTCTACGGTAAAGAAAATCTACAAGGTGAAGATGTTGTTGCCAATACTTCTGCGGAAGTAAGAAAGTAAAGGTCATCCGTAACTGATATGCTCTATAAAAAACAAATAATAATAATTCAAACTGTACCCTTCCTTCTACGGTAAAGAAAATCTACAAGGTGAAGATGTTGTTGCCAATACTTCTGCGGAAGTAAGAAAGTAAAGGTCATCCGTAACTGATATGCTCTATAAAAACGAATAATAATAATTCAAACTGTACCCTCCCTTCTACTGTAAAGAAAATCTATAAGATAGAAATAAGATGTTGTTGCCAATACTCCTGCGGAAGTAAGAAAGTAAAGGTCACTCGTAACTGACATGCTCTATAAAAAACTAATAATAATAATAATAATAATAATAATAATAATAATAATAATAATAATAATAATAATAATAATAATAATAATAATTCAAACTGTACCCTTCCTTCTACGCCAAAGAAAATCTACAAAGTGGAAATATGATGTTGTTGCCAATACTTCTGCGGAAGTAAGAAAATAAAGGTCATCCGTAACTGATATGCTCTATAAAAACGAATAGTAATAATTCAAACTGTACCCTCCCTTCTACTGTAAAGAAAATCTATAAGATAGAAATAAGATGTTGTTGCCAATACTCCTGCGGAAGTAAGAAAGTAAAGGTCACTCGTAACTGACATGCTCTATAAAAAACTAATAATAATAATAATAATAATAATAATAATAATAATAATAATAATAATTCAAACTGTACCCTTCCTTCTACGCCAAAGAAAATCTACAAAGTGGAAATATGATGTTGTTGCCAATACTTCTGCGGAAGTAAGAAAATAAAGGTCATCCGTAACTGATATGCTCTATAAAAACGAATAGTAATAATTCAAACTGTACCCTCCCTTCTACTGTAAAGGAAATCTATATGGTAGAAATAAGATGTTGTTGCCAATACTCCTGCGGAAGTAAGAAACTAAAGGTCACTCGTAACTGATATGCTCTATAAAAACGAATAATAATACAAACTGTACTCTTCCTTCTACGGTAAATAAAATCTACAAGGTGGAAATAAGATGTTGTTGCCAATACTTCTGCGGACGTAAGAAAGTAAAGGTCAGTCGTAACTGAAAATTATACATTAAAAATAAAAAAAAGCCTTCTTAGAACATGAATGTTACAGAAGTGGCAGAACTTTACTCTAAATTGTACTAAAGCTAAAAATACTATTCTCAATGCCTTCTTTGTGATAAAATTTCGAAGTATTATGAATTTATAAATTGTCTTTCTTATATTTGTACACATGAAATTAATTTATTTATCCCAAAGTAAATGCTGATCTATAATCATTTCTAAATATTTAACTTGTGTGGAAGGTGTTAGATGTGGGCAATTACAGTAATTATTAATTGTTAATTCATTAAATGAAATACATATTATATATTAAGTGATAATTATTCATAGATGGAGATAAGCCTTTCATTGTTAAAGAAAATGGAATATAAGTAGTTTTATTAGTATTTAAGGACAGGAGATTAGAGCCAAGCCAATTTTTCAATACGTTGATTCCATTGTTAACATTTAAATAAGTTTTATCCCAATTTTTTCCTTTAAATGTTAGTACAGAATCATCTGAAAAATAAAATATATTACCACAATGTTTCTTTAGGCCAATTTTCAACAAATCATTAATATATACTACAAATAAATTTGATCCTATTATTGTACCTTGTGGAATTCCAATATCGATCCATTTATAATTGCTTATTAGTCAATTTTGACTTTTTAATATCTATTTTCTAAATATGAACGAAAAAGTTAGAGCACAACTCCTCTAATACCAATGTTTTCTATGTTTAAAAAAGGATATCATGATTAACTGTATCAAACTCTTTTTAAATCAAGGAATATTCCTAAATATTTCTTTCAAGTGCCTGGTTTATGTGTTTAATCGAAATATTGCATTCAGCTACATAAAAAGTCTATATTTTACTTCAAATTAACAGAATACATTTAAAATAATACAAGACAAATAAAAATCCCAATTTCAATTGTTTATCTATACAAAAAACACAACAAATGTTTAAAATGTTCTCCACCTGCTTCAATACAAGCATGGAGACTTTCAATGTACTCATACATTCAGAGATAATAAGTATCTCATTCATAATGCAAATTGAACAGAGTAATTGATTATTAGTCTACACCTGTGGAGTAACGGTCAGCGCGTCTAGCTGAGAAACCAGGTGGCCCGGGTTCGAATCCCGGTCGGGGCAAGTTACCTGGTTGAGGTTTTTTCCGGGGTTTTCTCTCAACCCAATACGAGCAAATGCTGGATAACTTTCGGTGCTGGACCCCGGACTCATTTCACCGGCATTATCACCTTCATTTCTTTCAGACGCTAAATAACCTAGATGTTGATACAGCGTCGTAAAATAACCCAATTAAAAAAAAAAGTAATTGATTAAATCAACAAGTTGGATTTTCTTCGAAATCCAAGCGCTGAATGCAATCTTTCGATAATAACTCATACATGAAACTTTTCCGGAAATATGTGCATTTGAGTTTTTCTTTACGTTTGAGGAATTCACTCTGAAAGAAGTTTTTCTGAAGCATTCCCATAGAATTTAAAAATAATTGGAGACAGAAGGCATTATTGTTTCATTCCTTGGTTTACTATTTTGTCTTCAGCTCTATTATTGCCAAACAATAATTATTTTTTATATCTTCATACAGAATTCAGTAAATAACTAGGTGTTTAGTGACGTTCTTTTTGGATCATTATTTCCCAGAGTTTATTCAGTAGAACTGTGTAAATGATTTGTTCTACACTAGTTCATTATGTAAATAAATTCAAATTAACTTTTATGCTGTAAGTATTTGTATTTTCTAGTTAGTTACATAACAATTATTCTGGCAATAAAGTTGAAATATACTTCTTTTTGCGACAAAGAGATACACAAATTAAAAATCAATCTATTCATATATATATATATATATATATATATATATATATATATATATATATATATATATATACATATATACTTGAAATAATTTTCCTATGTTTCAGAAAGCAAAATTTTTAATTTTCATGAATAAAATATTAACCCTTAACATTCAGAGTATTTACAAACGGCATCACTTTGCGGCTGTCTTACTCTATGAAATAGTTCCAACTCCCGCCGTATGTAAAGTAGCGCTAATATGGAGAAAATGCGCTGAAACGAAAATGTCGCATAAAACAGGAAAGTGAAATATTAATGATACTGAGTAGGTTCTACATAGCTGTGAAAAACGAATACTTTTTGTCAATTCAACCTACATGAAATTACAATATTCATCAAATTATCTGCATATAATAGACAGCATTATGAAATATGAACATTATTTTCAGTGCAAGGTGGTAAAAACTTCATTTAACATAAATGAGTATAAAATGGCTGCAGGATATGGAAAGAGAAAGCCACAACGAGCGGTTGTTATTGCAACCACGGGTATCATTATGAGGTCTGTGAATCATCAGTGGAAAATTGTCATATCACTATTTCAAATAAGCCAACAGATTGTTTAAAGTATAAAATATCAAACGCACAACCAAATTCCAATTATATTATAAACCATCTGTTATGATATCGTATTAGCTAAAATGTCATTTCTCTCGCTTAAATTTCAAAGTATTAAAATATGGTAAAACTGAAGCGTTTAGGAAATGAGAACTCCCAGTGTAACAATATAACAAGAAATAAATTTAAATAAATTTGAGTGTAAAATTGGATAGGATATAGTGAAGTTTCGAAGTGCTGACCGTCAATTTGAGGTGCCAATTATTATGAGTGCTTTCTGCGGCGTCCACAATCATATCAGAAAATTTGTTTTACTATAATGGGAATATAGAACGACTAGTGGAGATCATATCTACAACTACCAACACCATAATCGAATCAATATAATCAAACATCATGCGCTATTAGCGTCCACTGTACAATTATAACTATTATATTAATAAACATCGTTAAAATCCATTACCTTACCAACTATTATCATTTACAATTATTATTTTGTAGGTATATAGGATAAAGAAATAGCACTCTCTCACAAAATAAGGCACCAATGAGTAAAATCCATCTTCAGGTCTAACACACTCCAAAGTATATGAAATAAAATAACAATATTACAAAGATTGGAATCTTCCGCCCCAGCATGACTAGTATCAAGGAAAACACCATGGAAATGCAATACAAATATAAAATAACCGTAAAAAACAAACTGCTATCTCTAGACTAAAAACAGGCCATCCCCTGGGATGTTTATTTTTATTGTGTGTCGTATAAACAGGATGTAACTGAATGACTTTTTTAAAAATTGTGGGGATGTAGAGGATGATATAGTGAAGAGTTTTCACCCAGAAACCCATGACCGAAAATGAGAATTCGAGTATCTACAGCACTGTGAGATATTGCTTTTCGTGTTCTTGTGATGGAGGTCCCCCATGCCCGGTCCCAGGAGGTACCATAAGCCCAGAGAAGAACTCACGGTACATAGCACTACCACCAGCAACTAATGATCACTTACCACGGGGTCAAAATTCTGTGGTTGTCTGCAGCTGATTTTGCATCGTTCGCAAACCTGAAATTGGGGAAAGAAATGGAGATGATGATGAGAGAGAGGAAGTGTATATTATGTGGGTTGTTCTCTTCCTCCCTGTACCTTTTTTCAGCTTCCAAATCACAAATCTCAGTAACCGAGAGTATACTGAGAGAACTATATTTGAGGATATGTGAGAGTTTATAAATTAAAGTGGACTGCAATAATGTGATCCTGAATGATATGGCAAACCTTTGCTTAACGTTTTTAATATTTAGGATCGTTTAGGGACATTTCCACACGCTAAGGAAAACTTTGGGATCAATTTATGCAAATTCTTCTCTAACTTTTTCCCTAATCTGTATGAACCTGTTTTCCGTACATTTCACATATCTGGTGCCAATATGAACATTTTATATCACTGTATTTTAAAAATTCAAACTAATGCCGAAGTGTCGACTACTTCCATAACGCGGGAGATTTCAACATAGTAAGACAAACATAGGAAACACTTTAAAACCCAGAATTTACGACACAAATTTTGCTCCTGAAATATACCCAAATATTTTAGATTACTCATACTCGTGTTGGCCACAGGTGAATTTTTCATCGGTGCCAGTTTCCATACATCCCTTGCGAAACCATTTTTGGTATTCACACATTGAACACAAATTTCTTTAGTAATATCCACTACACGCGGCGCAATAGGTTTATTAGAATTGTCCAGATTTTATTGGCACCAGATATGTGAAATGTGCGGAAAACAGGTTCATACAGATTAGGGAAAAAGTTAGAGAAGAATTTGCATAAATTGATCCCAAAGTTTTCCTTAGCGTGTCGAAATGTCCCTAAACGATCCTAAATATTAAAAACGTTAAGCAAAGGTTTGCCATATCATTTACGATCACATTATTGCAGTCCACTTTAATTTATAAGCTCTCACATATCTTCAAATATAGTTCTCTAAATATACTCTCGGTTACTGAGTTTTGTGATTAGGAAGCTGGAAAAAGGTACAGGGAGACAGAGACCACCCAACATAACATACACTTCCTCTCTCTCATCATCATCTCCATTCATTTCCCCAGAACTAGAGCCCTTCCCCTAAACACCGAGCATTATATGGCCTCCTTCTGTGGGAAAACCAACTTCTTTTTGCTATTTAATCTCTTTCAGCTTTTTCCTATCGTTTCTTACTTAGTTTTCTTACTTTTTTGCTACCAGATGGAAATGTTAGCAGTGTAACTGGCAACTGTTCTTCAAAGGAAGTATCAGTGGGTGAGGAATTAGGAAAGCCAAAATGTCCTTGTGCTGATGGTGTCTGTGGCGTTCTTATGGAAGTGGTAATGTATTCAATGCGAATTTCACATCAATTTTCGGCTGGAACCATATCGTACTCAAACATGCTATCCTATAGTATGTCAGGATATCAATTCTCTTACGTCATTAATTGTTAATTCAGATACCTTTAGAATCAAGGTGAAGGATATGCCGAACTAATTGATCTTCTATGTTCGTATCGAGAGTTGTGCCTTTTCCGATTTGTCCGATATCAATGAAAATATAAAGTTTAATTATTATTGGTTCAATGGATTATTATATTGGGTTATTTTACGACGCGTCTGAATGAAATGAAGGTGATAATGCCGGTGAAATGAGTCCGGGCTCCAGCACAGAAAGTTACCCAGCATTTGCTCGTATTGGGTTGAGGGAAAACCCCGGAATAAACCTCAACCAGGTAACTTGCCCCGACCGGGTTCAATGGAAGAAGAGTAGTTTCATACATCCAGGCAGAAACATAGAGAGGAAAACAGATAGATGAACTAAGTGGCACTAAAAACTCTCTGAAAGATTGCGAACACTCGGAAGACCAAAGACACAACAATTTTGATAAAGACAGCCCCCGAGGTGTTATAGGAAGAACTACAAGCGAAATCAGGGAGACCTCGACACATATCAAGCTCTTCCCAAAACATAGTGTCGAAAACTCCCCAAGGTATACCTCCATTCAAAAGATAACAGCATACTGGAAACAAAGAGTGTAATTAATTTTGTCGTCTTTACCAACCTGTAAAATTTATATACAATAATTTATGCATCTACTAATTTGACGCACATCCAAACAAAATACAATAAACTAAAGATGTTATCTTAAATTTCATGACCGAAAAGAAAAGTATAACTCACATTCACTATATTTATTGCTTTCTGTGAATGAAACAGATAGTTTCAAGTCACGACTTCACTCGCACAGAGTTACAAACACAGATCTCATGTGGTTCATACGTTTTTCAGTAGTAACAATGTTCGCAATAGCTCTTTTTCTTATAAGTGACGATATCTCTCAAAACGACCTAATTCTTTGTTGAACGTATAATTATAAACTATTAATTATAAACTTACTTACAAATGGCTTTTAAGGAACCCACAGGTTTATTGCCGCCCTCACATAAGCCCGCAATCGGTCCCTGTCCTGTGCAAGATTAATCCAATCTCTATCATTATATCCCACCTCCCTCAAATCCGTTTTAATATTATCCTCCCATATAAAACTCGGCCTCCACAAAGGTCTTTTTCCCTCCGATCTCCCAACTAACACTCTATATACATTTCTGGATTCGCCCATGCGTGCTACATGCCCTGCCCATCTCAAACGTCTGGATTTAATGTTCCTAATTATGCCTGCACTTCTGCGTTGTGTAACTTTCTCCATTCTCCTGTAACTTCATCCCTCTTAGACCTAAATATTTTCCAAAAATCTTATTCTCAAACACCTTTAATCTCTTTTCCTCTCTCAAAGTGACAGTCCAAGTTTCACAACCATACAGAACAACCGGTAATATAATTATGTTATAAATTCTAACTTTCAGATTGTTTAACAGCAGACTAGATGACAAAAGATTCTCAACCGAATAACAGGCATTTCCCATATTTCTGCTGTGTTTAATTTCCTCCCGAGTGTCGTTTATATTTCTTTGGTCGGCGGGAAAAGACACATAAGCTTGAGTCAAAAAAATTAATATTTCAGGAGAGATTTTCTTTTTAATTTACTCTTAACTGAATATACCTAAGTATAGTAATGAAATTCATGTATGTTGGTTAAAGTAAGACCCTTTTCAATTTAAAACACAAGAAATTTTATTATTTCAAAAATTAGAAAACATACTAGACTTATGTGATTAGATAGAAAAGAGAAATCGACTTTTTTGACTTCTGTGTTTTTTTCCCCCCGACCAAAGATTTGTTACTGTTGCTCAAAAATATTTGAATTTCTCCACCTCTTTGAAAGATAAATCTCCAATTTTTATGTTTCCATTTCGTACAATATTCTGGTCACGAGACATAATCATATACAGTGAAACTTGTGTAATTCGAATCTGAAGGGCATAAGAAAAAATTCGAATTATAGAAAAATTCGAATCAAAAAAATGGTACAGCAGAAGGCAAACTACAGGTGTACTGTATGTACTATGTAGTACTATAACATTTCAAGACAACGGGTATTATAATACAAGAACATATAATGCTGTATAATGATAGGCCTATTACATAAATATAGTAATTAGTAAACATTTATGCACAACACAAACAGTAGTTAAAAAACATACCTTACTAGGCCTTTGTTAAGTAGGATGTGATTTTAGTCTGCTTCGTTTTATTGATTTGCTGGTTTACTGTAAAGTCCTCCAGTTTATTTAATGCATCAAACAGAGAACCATGCACATTTTGGTGTCCCTGAATGAATCTTCTTAGCTCTCGGAAGTGGAAGATCGGGGTTTCGGAGTTTGTGAAAAGCAATGCACAGTGACCGTTTTAACTGAGTACGGTAACTGTACTTTCGAGGTGAATGACACTCCAAGGGTTGTCAACCCGCACTGGGACCACTTTCTCCGAAAAGGAGATACAATGCATTCCCGGTTCCAGCCTCCAACCCCTATGGTCAGATCAATTTGTTACAGTACTGGCTCGTTCCGCCTTTGCCACATTTCACTGTAAAACTCATGTCCATTCTGGATTTTTTTCCTTCGAATTAAACAAAATTATGTTCGAATAAAAGACGATATTTATGCACTGTTTCCATAGGAAATTCAAGGGGACAAAGGAAAACTTCGAAATAAAGAATAATTCGAATTAAAAACGTTAGAATTACACAAGTTTCACTGTACTTTGCTTTTTCAGGATTTACTTCCAAACCTATCAAGTAAAATTTCCGTGTTTTCCCTAATAGTTTGTGGATTTTCTCCTAACATATTCACGTCATCCGCATAGACAAGAAGCTGAGGTAACCCGTTCAATTCCAAACCCTGGGCTTTCCTAATGGCATATTCTAGAGCGAAGTTAAAAAGTAAAGGTGATAGTGCATCTCCTTTCTTTAGCCCGCAATGAATTGGAAAATTAATTATAAACTATGTGTAATTAAATAACATTCATTTTATGCAATATTTTTAGTAGCACCATATACGTACATCCAGTTTGTATAATGAACACACAAATGTAAAAAAGGGAACAAAGAAACGCACAGTAGTAGAGATCCGATTCTATCTCACAAAAAATGATTAACAATTTATATTAAACTGTATGTTTGCATTTATCAATCCAACGAAATTCAACAGGTTATGACAACAGTGTTTAAATTCAACGACATTTGTTCGTGACTTCGGCTGCTAAACAACACATGGCATATCATAAATCACGCACAGCTGCGCACAGACAGTAATTATAATGGATAACTCATGAATAAATGCAACTGACTCATTTGTCATAAAATGGAAAAGTCTTTCGTCTCGCTTTTGTATTACTCTTATCAGTGTGAGACAGATATAGAACGAGAAATTCTTTTTAGTATCTGATTTCACTATTGGCAGTCAGAAAGTAGTACGGTTCCTGAACAAGTAAATTCTGAAAATGTAAAATGTTAATGAAAAAATAGAGTAATTGAAGGGTATTTTAAAAAAAAAAGAACCATATTTAAAAATGCAAATTTGAGAGCTCATAATTTATCAATCACGTCAATTTTAACATTGAAAGTGTTGGATGGTTGCTTCAAAACTATTTCTTTCAAAGTCAGAAATGCTACACTGCAATCAGTAACCTTTTCTGTGAGTGCATTAACATTATCAACATTTATCTGTACTATACTTGCTGGGTTGAATAAGGTAATTTAAGTATGATTTGAGGCTTTCTCGGCGTTGGTTCGCTAATATGTTTTCGCGGGATATCAGCCGAGTTAAGATTTCGGAATGCTCCAAGTTTTCGCCTGCTATCTCTGCAGCCATCTTCAGGGAAGTGATGTCCGAACAGAAAGTCGAAAGGTAATATAGATGTTAGGCTGTCTCAGGTGAAACGGGATTGGTTGGCGGATTCGGCCAATCTGGGGCCGGGAATTGTCATACCTCGTAAGCTCAGCCCCTCCCGGGATTCCTGTGTGAAGTTTGGCGGGCGGCGAGCACTGTTCCGCCGGTTGGAATCGGTTGCCGTCCTCGGTCCGTGATCTTCATGACCTTGATTGTAAGAGGGCCTAAGTTGGTCCAAAGCCGGTGTCCATGCCTGACTGAGCTGGAGTCCACTGTCTCTGTTAAAGTTGTTTCTCTCCAGCTTGATCTCTATGGCCTCCTTGATTGTACGATCCCAGTAGTGGCTTGATTTGTTAATGACCTTGGTGTGGTCAAACAGTATTTTATGCTCCTTTTCTATGCTGTGTTGCGCCACTGCAGATTTTTCCGGGTAATAGAGCCTCAGGTTCCTCTTATGCTCTTTGATTCTGTCTTCTATTGTGCGGCCAGTCTGCCCTATGTATACTTCGCCGCACTCACATGGAATCTTGTAAATCCCTGGTGTCCTTAGGCCCTGACTGTCTTTAACCTGACGTAGATGACTCCGGATTTTGCTCTGTGGTTTATGGATGGTTTTGATATTTACCTTCTGGAGGATTCTGCTTATTTTGTGTGACACGCTCCCGCAGAATGGAATGAAAGCTTTCTTTGTCGGTTCTTGCTTGCTGTCTAAGTCTATTGTGTTACTTCTTGTGGCAGCTTCTTTGAGGGCTTTGTTGATGTCTCTCCGGCTGTAGTTGTTTTGTTGTAGTGTTCTACGAAGATGGTCCATTTCTGCAGGCAAGTTGTTGATATTGGATATGACTGTGGCGCGATGTAGTAGACTAGTCAGGACGGACTTCTTCTGCGAAGGGTGGTGGAGGCTGAGTGCATTCAGGTATAGATCTGTGTGCGTCGGCTTTCTATATACGCCATGTCCGAGAGTACCATCTGCTTTTCTGTGGTCTGGCCGCACGGACAAGACAAGCTACAAGAGTTCCTACAACACCTCAACAGCATCCACGCGAATATCCAGTTCACCATGGAGGTGGAGTCAGAGGGCTCACTGCCGTTCCTGGATATCCCCATACACCGGAAAGCAGATGGTCATTAACAAATCAAGCCACTACTGGGATCGTACAATCAAGGAGGCCATAGAGATCAAGCTGGAGAGAAACAACTTTAACAGAGACAGTGGACTCCAGCTCAGTCAGGCATGGACACCGGCCTTGGACCAACTTAGACCCTCTTACAATCAAGGTCATGAAGATCACGGACCGAGGACGGCAACCGATTCCAACCGGCGGAACAGGGCTGGCCGCCCGCCAAACTTCACACAGGAATCCCGGGAGGGGCGGAGCTTACGAGGAATGACAATTCCCGGTCCCAGATTGGCCGATCCGCCAACCAATCCCGTTTCACCTGAGACAGCCTAACATCTATATTACCTTTCGACTTTCTGTTCGAACATCACTTCCTTGAAGATGGCTGCAGAGATAGCAGTCGAAAGTTTGGAGCATTCCAAAATCTTAACTCAGCTGATATCCCACGAAAACATATTAGCGAAGGTAATTTAAGTTTACAAACAATGAATATGAATCAGGTAATTCGTATTTTTCAATTTTCTGAATCACTGGTTTATTACTTACTTACTGGCTTTTAAGGAACCCGGAGGTTAATTGTGTGCCGTTTTATTTCGGCATTCTGTTTTTTTTATTCATTTTCTTTCTTTCTCCTTATTTATGATTCTCCCTGTTTTTAGTTTACCCTTTCTTTTCATAGATGGCTTTGTTCTATCCGCCATTTTAGGTCGATTTCTTTTTTCTATCCGCCATTTTTGGTCTGATTCTTATAAGTATAAGGAGCGAGTTTATTTATGGCGTGATATTGGTTTTCGATTTTCATTGGTTCTCTGTTCAAATTAATTGTCGGATTAGCGTCCGTTTCCGGGGCGAATGGTTGACGCAGTGAGTCTTGGAACGACGCTCGAGGTGAGAGGTTGAGGAACAGCCATTGGGGGCTGGAGTTGGTTAGGCAGTGGCGGATAGCCTGGTCTGAGGACGAACGTGAGGAACTGCGGTTCGATCCCTATTTTGGATGGTCGCTAACTGCATATAGTCGTACCCTGGCTTCGGAGTATTAGAATTCTCTGATGATGGCTGCATGATGGTTCGAGGGGGACGATTGTTGCTTGATCTCGAGACTGGCCTACCCACGATTGTTACAGGTTTTTCACCGGTCGTGATAATATGTTTTCTGTTCATTAATATGCATGTTTCTGCAGGCTATTACGTAATTTGTAAGTTTTTAAAAGGTTCGCTGACATTCGTCAGTTGTATATTTCCTATTAGTTGTTCTTGCTTTTATATTGCTACTTTCTTCTACATTCATGGTGGAATTCTGGATCAGTTAAATTTACACGTTTATGTCTGTTAGTACCGCTTACGCGGGTATTGGGTGTAATGGCGTATGTCAGTTGAGCTTAGATTGTTCGGCAGGCCAGTCCCGAAAGAGCAGTAAATTTGTAGTTGACTTAAATTCAGTTTCATCCTTCTTGTCTGTTTAACTATAGAGATGTTTCCTTTGTGAACCATAGTTTGCTAAGCCTACTCTTTATGTGCGTGTATAAATTTATTTCTCTTATCTTGGGTAATCTTCAAATCTCTATAACCTTGTTTTTGTTTATTTTCTTATTACCTGTAATGTAAGTTAATAAATGTTAGCAGGTAATTTATTTTTTCGTTCTAAGTGTTTTATTTGTTTCACCTCACCTTCACGAGACAATCAACCTATTATACGGTTGGCGGCGGGGTTAATTAATTAGAGGCAAGACGTTTCAATTGCCGCCCTCACGTAAGCCCACCATTGGTCCCTATCCTGAGCAAGATTAATCCAGTCTCCACCATCATATCCCACCTCCCTCAAATCCATTTTAATATTATCTTCCCATCTACGTCTCGGCCTCCCCAAAGATCTTTTTCCCTCCGGCCTCCCAACTAACACTCTATACGTATTTCTGGATTCGCCCATACGTGCTACATGCCCTGCCCATCTCAAACGTCTGGATTTAATGTTCCTAATTATGTCAGGCGAAGAATACAATGCGTGCAGTTCTGTGTTGTGTAACCTTCTCCACTCTCCTGTAACTTCATCCCTCTTCTCAAACACCCTTAACTTATGTTCCTCTCTCAAAGTGAGAATTCAAGTTTCACAGCCATAAAGAACAACCGGTAATATAACAGTTTTATAAATTCTATCTTTCACAATTTTTGACAGCAGACCGGATGATAAAAGCTTCTCAACAGAATAATAACAGGCATTTCCCATATTTATTCTGTGTTTAATTTCCTTCCGAGTGTCATTTATATTTGTTACTGTTGCTCCCAGGTATTTGAACTTTTCCACCTGTTAGAAAGATAAATTTCCAATTTCTATATTTCCATTTCGTACAATATTCTCGTCACGAGACATAATCATATACTTTATCTTTTCGGGATTTACTTCCAAACCTATCTCTTTACTTGCTTCAAGTAAAATTTCCGTGTTTTCCCTAATCGTTTGAGGATTTTCTCCTAACATATTCACGCCATGCGCATAGACTAGAAGCTGATGTAACCCGTTCGATTCCAAACCCTCTCTGTTATCCTGGACTTTCCTAATGGCATACTCTAGAGCAAAGTTAAAAAGTAAAGGCGATAGTGCATCTCCTTGCTTTAGCCCATAGTGAAGTGGAAACGCATCTGACAGACAACTGACCTATACGGACTCTGCTGTACGTTTCACAGAGACACATTTTAATTAATCGAACTAGTTTCTTGGGAATACCAAATTCAATAAGAATATCATATACCCCTAATACCGACTCCCCTACATTAATATAAATTACAATATTCATTCAACGCTTCATTCTATGCGGAAATATGTGATCTCTGCCTATTCCTCTCCACCGCTGACCATGACTACTCACGAGCAAGCAAAGAAACCCATTGGCCAACCAAAAGGCAAGGAACAGCAAACCTGTTTCATTGGGAAACAAGTTTCACTCCCTGGTTATCACCAATCTTGTGGACGCAATAACTTCGTAATTGACACAGCTTAGTTAAATATAACTGATTAAAATTAAAGTTTCCCAACTTCATTAATTTCTCCCACCAAAGTGCCCTCTCCCACCCCAAACTAAAAATGCTGAAGTCGTCAATGTCTCATGTTTATTTTATTTATTCATTTAATCAATCTTTGTTCACGTCATGGCGGATTAGACGTGTTGCAGTTCTTACTCCGCCATCACTCTCTACATAAATATTACAAAAACTAATACATATTGGACCAAGTATCCTCAATTCACAATAATAATAATAATAATAATAATAATAATAATAATAACAATAATAATGATAATAATAATAATAACAATAATAACAATAATAATAATAATAACAATAATAATAACAATAATAATAATAACAATAATAATAACAATAGTAATAATAATAACAATAATAATAATAACAATAATAATAATAATAATAATAATAATAACAATAATAATAATAATACTAATAATAACAATAATAATAATCATAACAATATTAATAATAACAATAATAATAATAATAACAATAATAATACTAACAATAATAATAATAATAATAACAAAAAAACTAACAAGTATAGCTCTTGTATTTAAAACTCTTACTTTAACTTTTTCATTTCTATACTCAATCTCTTAAAAATTATTCTGTTAACTTCACTGACTACTTTTCGTAGTTTCTTATCGTGTGACTACTCAATATTGATAATTCCATATCCGTTAGAGCTTTGACTCTCCCTTCCCATCTAATTTTAACTCTAAAAAAATAAATTTTCCTAATTTATGCAGATTGCTGGCGTTCAGGGGACCATTCACTTTTTATAAGCTACTATAGCGTTTATTTGTAGAAATTTTTTATCCACCCAACCGTTTCTCAAATCATTCGTTGCCTGACACTTCAACGCAATATGCATTGCGCCTTCCGTTAGTCCACACAAAGGACATTTATCCTTCTCTACGTTCCCTCTCTTATTCTTGAGTCTCCAGATACCCAATCACCATGCCATTCCCGTTCTCACTTCCCTTGAATTTAGTCCAATATATTCTTCCTGTTTCCAAAACTGTTTAACCTCCCTATAGTATTTTAGTGATCCTAGGTCTCTAATAACACTAAAAACATCTTGCCTCGAAATTTCGTTTCCCCTCTCTTTTACTATTCTTCTAATAGTTTTCGCGTTTATAGACCCTAGTTCTCTGCATTGCCAATTTAGATCTAATCTGTTTATTACTCTTTCTAGCTCTTTCAGTCAATTCGATTTCCAATTAACGGCTTCCATACAAAAGATACATGTTTTAATAACTGCTGAATCATTCCTAAACATAATATTACCGAAATATTTGATTTTTCTTTCTAGAATAATTCCCGGTTATAAAACAGTTATATTACCGGTTGTTCTTTATGGTTGTGAAACTTGGACTCTCACTTTGAGAGAGGTACATAGGTTAAGGGTTTTTGAGAATAAGGTCCTTAGCAAAATATTTGAGCCTAAGAGGGATGAAGTTATAGGAGAATGGAGAAAGTTACACAACACAGAACTGCACGCATTGTATTCTTTATCTGACATAATTAGGAACATTAAATCCAGACGTTTGAGATGGACAGGGTATGTAACACGTATGGGCGAATCCAGAAATGCATATAGAGTGTTAGTTAGGAGGTCGGAGGGAAAAAGGCCTTAGGGGAGGCCGAGACGTAGATGGGAGGATAATATTAAAATGGATTTGAGGGAGGTGGGATATGATGATAGAGACTGGATTAATCTTGCTCAGGATAGGGACCAATGCCGGGCTTATGTGAGGGCGGCAATGAACCTCCGGGTTCCTTAAAAGCAAGGAAGTAAGTAAGTAAGAATAATTCCCAAACTCGAATCGGTTCCCATCTCTAGCAAGGTTGCCAGGTTAGAAGCATTCTCCGGTATTCCTAGAAATTTTTTTACACATTTTGGCCCTTACTTTATCCATGAAATGTCTCATATAAAGCAACTAAAGGAGTCAGCACGTTGTTATGATTCAGAGTACGAAGCTAGGCTCATAACAAACATTCGACATTTACCGGTAAGATTCGAAACTGCAGCACTATATTCACGACCACAGGAGCTACGGGAGCGTACAGCAATGAATACTGACGTATTTGTAAATCATTACGATAGGCTACGTACGTATGCATTGGCTTTATAAATTATTCGAGATGTGTGGCCATGCGTAATGATCATAAAGCAGGGCACGACCCAGATAGATGCAATTAAAATGCTTTTGAAATAAAACATTCATTTTACCTGCGGTTTAGGTTTATGCCTTTGGTTGACCGCCAGTATCCAATTTTGTCGTGGTGCTCTTTAAATGGCACAAATTAATTACTGCTCGCAGAGAAATTAAAAGGCAAGAGCAGAATGCTATTTAACTGTTCAACTAATTGTTTATTTACAAATGTACTGTGAATTTAGATAACTTGTTATGTTCCTGAGTAGATAATTAGTGAGAAAATTACAGTGAGATTGATTCATTCATTAATTTAGGCCTATCAAAGACTCTACAGCTATGGTGGGTCACCAACTGCTTAAGCTCTCGTAACCTAACATCAGACACATACGTAAATGATGAGATTCCTGTAATATGAAGTCGGCATGACGCTGGGACTCCACCTAGGACAACACAGAATATCACATTATCACCATGTCCTAGGCCAGGCATGCAGAACTCGTAAGTAGGCGAAATATGACGTCAGCCTCACTCCACTTCTATTGGGGATGATCGATTCCGCGTATAATTGTTTACATTCTCTGGCGGTTAAAGGTCCATCAGTGGCGGCATGTAATTTTCAAAAAGGATTGTAATAAATTAAATGTTTTTATAATACGTTATCTCGTTTCAAGGTTTACAATTATGCTAGATTTACTGTCGGTAGTTACTTTGAGATTTATTTGCACTTAACCTGCTTTAGATTTTCGAAAACTTTCCTCCTATCATCACCTACGGAAACATAAATTTATAGCATTTAAATAATGAACCTTGAAAGTCACTATTAATTTCAATTGAAAATGAACACAACGAGTAACGTCCTTAATTTAACAGTATATAAATAAATAATCAATATACAGTTCGTAATAATGAATTTACCCGAAAGTTTGTGCGTTCCATAATTCTTAATAAGGGCTTTGTTGAAATGTGGTTTAATATTGAAATGACGAGTAGAAATAAATTGGATGGGACACAGTAAACAAGCAATTCTTTCGTCTTCAACAACAAATTAATCATATTCCCATTTCCTTTGGAAGTAGTAGGCCTATTTCTTCACGGGTTTAGAATTTGTCATGTTCCAGTTCTCTTTAAACTGCAGTACGCGTATGTGTATTTATTTATTTGTTTATTTATTTGTTTATTTATTTGGCTGGAGTGCGTTACAATGTTGAATGACAGCATTGACATCCGGTCATATAGCTATGACTCACTTATCAACGTACAATTTATTTATCGTCTTAATACTAGTAAAACCATTGGCAACATACAATATGTTAAATAACGGTAAATTTTGTGACAGTGTGGGAAAATTTATGGCAAACGTTCGACAGTTGAGGGTGGAACTGGCCGAGGGGGAGGGAGCCGAGAAAATAAGGGAAAGAGTTATTAATTAGTGTTGGAATGATGAAGTAATTAGTGGATAATGTTATTTTTGTATTTATTGTGTCTTTTTTTTCTATTTGTATTTTATCGCGTGTGTATGTTTTTTTTATGTATTACCTTTATATTTATTAGTTGGATTATTTCGTGCAGTCTCAATTAGGAATTGAATTGTGTATATATATATATATATATATATATATATATATATACAGACGTGGACAAATTATTAACAAAATTGACGATTTCTTATGATAATTCTATTTACAAAATTTGACTTTTCAATTTAGAGTACAGTTCAATATTTTGCATATTTCCTTCATTACAGAAGACAGAAATATGCAAAAATGTCAACTGTAGTTTAAATTGAAGTGTCAGGTTTTGTAAAAATATATAATAAAAATCTTCAATCTTGCTAATAATTTCTAAATTAGCAAAAATGTCAACTGCAGTGAAGAGTCAAATTTTGTAAAAATACAAAAACAAAAATCTTCAGTTTTGCTAATAATTTGGAAATATCCAAAATGTCAACTGTGGTCCAAATTGAAGAATCGAATTTTCCAAAAATATACAATAAAAACCTTCAGTTTTGCTAATAATTTGTAAATATGCAAAAAATATCAAATGTAGTCCAAATTGAGGAGTTAAATTTTGAAAAATATACAATACAAATCTTCAATTTTGCTAATAATTTGGAAATACACAAAAATGTCAACAGTAGTCTAAATTGAAGAATCATATTTTGTAAAAATATATAATAAAAATCTTCAATTTTGCTAATAATTTGTCCACGTCTGTATATATATAGTTTCACTGTGGTTTTTTTCTCTCTCTTTTCATATCTTACATTTATTTTATTTTTATTATTTTTGTGAAATTTGGTTTGAAGTTAGATTAGTTGTAATTGTGATAATTAATGATAACGGTAGTAATAATAATATCTGTTGTTTTACTATTTCATTATAAGTAGTATTATTCTTGTTTTCTTTGAAGATTCAAACTGTGCATAGTTATAGCACGAATGGCCGTACGGGCTCGTGCGAAGGATCGTGTGTACATGAGTTTGTATAATTTATCATGCATCAATAAATGCACTTATCTATCTATCTAGTAAAACCAGTTAAGACCAGTATTACAAGTTTTGTAAAAACAGGAATTAAAACTTTATTAATGCACGAAAAATCATAATAAATTCTTCAAATAAAGTAGTTGGTTTGTTACCTGCATGCAACATTTCGGACTTACTTCATTTTAGTAGATTACAGAGCACGGAAAGACAAGTCGTGGACTGTTAACTTATTTTACACAAAAAGTGGATTTATTCGGCTTTACTAGTAATAGGACGATATATACATAGGTAGACCTTCTTACATTATATGCACACGTACATTTTAAAATTTATTTTTCATGGCTTTTAATTTATTTATTTCCCTCATTAATTGCTCTCTTACTTTCTAAAGGTATGTTCCTAAGGATTTTATTATCTGTACATTTGTAATTCTTGATAGCGTATTGTATACCTGCTGCCGCGAGAATGAATGTTGATGCAGCCGAGCGTAACAAGAACGTCATGACCGCACTTGTAGAAAAGGTGGGTGGGGTAAGAAAGGGGAGTAAAGCAGTCGCTCTGAGGAGCTACAGTTCTGCAGGTCTGTCCTAGGCGGAACTCGAATCCACGATAGCTCTCCAAGACACCACAAAAACATCACATCGAAAACAGATAAACATCGCACCCTAAGCCAGACATGGGCATAACGGAGGGGAGGTAAATGTGATCCATTTCAACCCTACCACAATATTTCGGACGTGTTTACATCACATTAACTTGGCTTATCTTCCGCTTAGGATGTGCAAAACTAATTCGGCATGTCGTTACATTAAACATTTCAAATAAAATCACAAAGTAATAAATACAGGTAGCCTATACATTTGCTTACTATAGCTTACAAGCAAACATTCTGACGGGGGCAGATAAAGTTAAATTTTTTTCTTCCACAGTGTTAATAATGTCAAAAGAAGTGCTTATACAAATTTTGGCCACTCGACCGCAATTACGAGGCCGTCCAGAAAGTGATTTTCCCTGGGGCTGTTTACAGAAAAAAAGTATAATAGCATAGAAAGATTTATTGAAACAGATACAGCAATTGTTACGCTATTTGTCAACATATCCCCCCACTGGAATTGAGACATTTGTCATACTACGGGTTCAATTTTTGTATCCTTGTGTCGTAGAATTCAGCTGCCTGGAATCGGAACCAGCGTTTGACAGCCGTCTGCACCTCTCTGTCGATCCCATGATATGACAAATGTCTCGGTTACGGTGGGGAATATATTGAAAAATAGCTCAACAATTTTATTGCTGGGTCTGTTTCAATAAATTTGTTTAATAAAATTGTGTTTTCTTTCTGTTAACGGCCCCTGGCGAACTTATTTTTTACGGCCCTCGTAATTACGGTCGAGTGACCAAAATTTGTGTAAGCACTTCTTTTGACATTATTAGCATGGTGAAAGAAAATAGTAATATGCGTTACAAGAGCGGTATGTTGATGTTTTCATGTTCGAGGAAAAGTTTGAAAAAGCGAAACTAGTTGAGCTTTTTAATTTCCGACAATTGAAAGAAAACATACCGCTCGTGTATCGTACATTATTTTGTGCGAAGATCGTTTATTACATAACTGAAAGAGGAATTTCTAATTAGTTGCAATGAAATCTCCATCTTGGTTTCTGTTCAATGACGGCAAATTTGCAAAACAAAAATATCTATCATCAACATTGTTGCTTTAAAATGTTTTCTGTGTTTACTATACTCCAGCAGGCCGTGATATACGTCTGTCTTTTTCTTCCTCCAGTCTATGACGAGTCTGGAATCTTGTTGATTTTTTCACGGCTTCCTTAATGTTACTTGCATCACGAATGCAGTAACTTTAGTGGCGTTGTAGAGTTTACTTAATTTTTGCAAATATTTAAAATCAATAATTAAGAGTGCAATTTAGGTGAAACTGCAGTGGTAAGTTTCCAATTTATAATTATTACTATATTGAACGTCTCTAAAAATAATATGTTAAAAGCCTAAAGCAGTAAAATCAATATGTCACTTAAGCGGTAAGAAGAGGGAAATTGTTATGTGTGTTAGGTTGGGAATACTGAATGTGGAATTTTAGACTTACCGCGGATTGGTTTTGTGCGGAAACCAAGCAAATACGCACGATCTCGCACAAATTATTTTTTTTATCTGCCCCTATCAGAATGTTTGCTTGTTAGCACTCATAAATAATCACTTATTCGCTCTAGAACGTCTATAGCCTACTGTTTGGTCTAATTCTATATTAGGATGAATATTATTACTACAGATCTCGTATTTTATCTCTGCCTCTGTGTAACGTCACATTTTCATTGGGGAGGCAAGGAGATAGGATGAAAGTTGTAATGTTTTTCAATACACTGATGCCCACGTTGCAAGACAAGCCACTTGAAATTTAACGGCCACTAACCGGCAGAGATATAATACGATATTTGCACATGATGAACATGAACTAAGAGATGATAACCTATTATACGTGTAGGCGCGCAACATTTTTCATGAGGTTCATTAAAAAAATAATGTTCGCAGACATAAGTGGATTCAGAGATTTCCAGCATCTTAGTTCCGAAATTACGGAAGTTATGAGACTCGTCATTACGTAATAATTCATACAATTCCTTGTCGGGTTTACTTAACATTTGATATAGAGTATTTTTCTCTATGACTCTCCTACGTGTTTGAAATGCGATAAATTGATCGGACTGCATTTTCAACACCAGTAATGATTGTGAATCTTGTACATTCTTACTCTTTCAACCCGCACAACAAATTACATTAAAACAACAAATTTCTTTAGCGCACGTAACAATCTATTTTATTAATATAAACAATTTTTAACAATCTTATTTTAAACTCTTGCCTATAAATGTGTATTTGCCAAAATCCTTATGTTCAGAGATCGAAATGCCGTCTGATATTATAATATTTTTTATTCTCGACCATGCTGAAATGTAGTAATTATACACCTGGTAGCAGTCCTTTAATGTATGTCATTAAAGTACACCTATTCATTAAAGTTCAGGTTTTCGATTATTCTCGGATATGCAATCGAAAGACAACTAGGGAAATGTCACGGAGGCTGGAAATTCAATACTGTCGCAGAACGTTATGTTCTGTTACTATAATAATTAGCGTTAATTATAAATAATATTCAAATAAATTCAATTTGTCATATCGTTTTTCAGTTCTAAATCAATTTCCAGGTTATATCAAGACTAATGTTCTCTAGGTTATATCAAGGTCAATGATATTCGTGCCTCGGAAAAAAGTCAATACTTTCGCGTTTGCGCACATTTCACAATTCAGGTCAGTTCCGTTCGTCACTTACCATAACCATAACATGAAAACTTATGAATAATTTCAAGCTAGAAATATGGTCGAGCATAAAAAGTCGTATGAAATTTGCCTATAATGGTAATTAAGACGCTCGCATGAAAATTATGAAACTCGCTTGCGCTCGTGTCATAAACAAACATATTTGCGTCTTAATTACTACCATTATAGGCTGCATAATGTACTAATACAGAATGTCCCAAATTGATGTATACACATTTTGAAACAATATTTCTCAGCAATGAGATGAGACTGAAATACGATTTCTGCGGTTTCGTATTCCTTAAGCCCGTACATGTTCAAAATGATCTCCTGCCGTCACAGTACACTCCCAACAACGACGTACAACAGAGCGACATACCAACTGGATTGTTGCTAATGGAATATCATTACAGACATGTTCAATCTGAACTTTCAGTTCCTCCAGTGTTTGTGGTTTTGTGGCGTACACTGTGTCCTTTAAAGCTCCTCATAGGTAGAAGTCTGGAGAGGTTAAATCCGGAGATCGAGGCGGGAATTCCGCAGCACTTCCTCTTCGTCTTATCCATATCTGATTGAGTGTGCGATCGAGAAAATTCTTCACATTGACGTGAAAATGAACTAGAGCCCCGCCTTGTTGAAAGTAAAACCCATTTTCATTCTCAAAGAGGTTATTAAGACGTGGGATCGTGGTTTCCAACATTTGCAGGTATTTCTTACCCGTGACAGTCCCTTCGAAGAAGTATGGCCCAATTATTCCTCTGGAAGACAGACCACACCATTCTGTTACTACATACAATTGTGCCGGTTAATTGCGCTATTAAGTTTAAATGTGGGTCCATAGGATTAAGATCTCGTTTGAAACTCCAGCGGAAACCATCAGAGAATCTGAGAAATGCGATCTTTCACGCAATAATCTCTCAGGAGGGATATCATGTCCGTATACTGCTAATCAATCGTTGTGCACTTGAAATAGACCATTCTCGCTGAGCGTAGTTTCTTGAAAATCTAAAATATATTGATATAATGAGAATATTAATGTAATGAGATTTTGCCATTAGAGATTTTGTATTATATTTAGAGAAATTATATATATATATATATATATATATATATATATATATATATATAGGACATACTGAGTCCGTAAGAGCTACCCTCAATGGGGGGGGTAGTTTGTAAATAATAATATAAACAAAATTAAAATAAAAATTCCAATTATAAGGTCATTTTTTGTAATTATTAGGTAATTTTCATTAAATTTAGAGTCATTTTATGGGTCATTTTTTCAAGAAGTTTTAAGTCATCAAAATCCGGGACCTGGTAAATACTTAACATTTAATTACAAAACGTGAAAGTATGTTTTTGACAATTTTTTTATTTCAGTAGGTTATTTTACGACGCTTTATCAACATCTTAGGTTATTTAGCGTCTGAATGAGACGAACGTGATAATGCCGGTGAAATGAATCCGGGGTCCAGCACCGAAAGTTACCCAGCATTTGCTCGTATTATGTTGAGGGAAAACCCCGGAAAAACCTCAACCAGGTAACTTGCCCCAACCGGAAATCGAACCCGGGGCACCTGGTTTCGCGGCCAGACGCGCTAACCGTTACTCCACAGGTGTGGACTATGACAATGTTTACATTCTTTCATATAAAGTAAATAATATTGCGCTAAAATTTAATTACAGCTGTTTCTGAAAATTTTTCTTCTTTTGTGGGATAAACCCTTTTACCTGATCACCGTATATATTTTAAAGTCAGAGGCTATTCACAGGCAATGCAGATTTATGAAGAATCAATAAAGAAACAACTTCGGAAGCTACAGAAGAATGTCAAAGAATTGTGCGTCGACGCTACTTCCTGTACAACATATTTAATAGTGTTTGCAGGGGTTCTTACTGTGCCTTTATGTTAGTAAACTGTCAACTGACTTGAGTTACGACTAAGCCTGTTTTCAGAATTCATTGCTCCTCATTTCACAGAATTGTTTCCTACCTGGTAGACAAGTTAACTCGTCTGTCTTAGATTATGACGCGAACGGCGCAGAAGCTCAATAATTAACTAGGGAGAAACAGATGAAGATCTAGCCGCGCTGATGACTCTGTATAACACACTTCACACTCCAGGGCGTTTCAAAGAGCATTACGCAACACCGCACTACAGCTCTCTGACGATGAGTTGAGCGAGAGTTTACATGGCTCCGATGTAACACGAGCAAATTGTGTTCACCGTCTCATTATACAAAGAATGCAGTGAATATTAAGATAATGAAAAATAAATTAATTCCGTGGTTTTGCAGACATTTTTATTCTCTTTTTATATGAAATACAGGGTGTAACTAAATTTAATACCCAAACTTCTAGGGATGATGGAGACCAAAACAAATGTTTTTTCTTAAATTACTATGGGTCTGAAACTAATTATTGAATGACAAAACCAGAAACTGTACTAGACTGTAAAGAATAAACATTAGGGCTAGGATTTTGATGACCAGGCTTCGAGACTTCGGACCCAATAGAGCAGTTCAGTGGGAAATCCGCATAACGGCGTACTGAGTATAGTGGTAAAGCGTACAGTGGGTGGGGGTACTGTAGAATGAATGCCAACAAATACGCAAAGGAAAACGCTCTGGATTTGAAGGTTCTGACGAATAATTTGGTTTTCATACAAACTGTGTCTGAAACTATTACGCGGTTAGAAAAGTCAGAGCAAGAGATGCCGGAAGCCCTCAAATTGATTTAGAAAATGATGCAGAGAATTAATGCGATATAAAGTACGCCGGTTACTGAACGTGTAAAACAGAAGTGGAAATCAATTTTAAGTAAAAATAACGGATAAGAAACGTTGTGTAACATAAACAACAAATTAGTGGACATAAAGTCACCCGGGAATAAAGGACTGTCTCTTAGAGACTGCAACGATGTTAGGTTTTTTCGTTTTGCTCCCATCACGTCATGCGACGTAGAGCGCAGCTTTCTACAGTACAAACTTTGGCAGATAACCGAAAAAGATTTACGTTTGAGACACTGAGAATGTATCTTGTAGTAGGTACATTGTAATTCGGTACTGTAACTGCACTTCCTAAAGACGACCAATAGGATAAATGAAAAAATTAAAATTGCTACATGCTTATTTCCACCATTAACACTGTGTATAATTAAACACAAATGCTTATAAAAGACAGGAGAATAAATGCTTTTCATATTCTTTTGACATTATCATTGTGTAATGTATATTTACTTTCAGAATTTACATATGTGTGTTTCCCCATACTACCGTACTCTACTCTAAATAGCAACGTTGTTACCTCAACACATCTCTATCTACCTGCAGCGAGTCAACAACCTACAGCGCATGCACAGTAAACTTATTGTATCGGGTCCAAAGTCTCGAAGCCTGCTGATGACCTATAAATAATGAAAAAAGTCCTAAAAACAATGTAATTATGACCTAAAAATCTTACAAAGATGCCCTTAAAATGCCCTAAAAATTGATCTCTTATAATTGGTTTAGTAGGAAAAGAGGTTTGTATACTTAATATTTAGACCAGTAATTAAATTAAATTATAGTACTGTTTAAGTTTATAATAGGCCAACAATGGCCTAATTTCGTGCCTGGAATATGATGATGATGATGATGATGATGATGTTTAAGTTTATTTAATTTTACACAATTTTTTCTAAGTAGTACACTTTAAATAATTATGTTACCTGATGTAGTTTCATGTAGTCCACCACAAGGCCATTCTTATCAGGAATTAGCAGGCATAGAGGAGTCTATATTGAAGGGGTGTTGGACTGATCCATTACATGGGATGTAAAACGTTAAAATGACATTACTTGTGTAGAAAAATGATTAAAATATTATACAAAATTATGGGTATTAATGGAGAAAATATGTAGAGAAAACATTAAAGGAAATAAACATTATTTTACAGTAATAATGGGGATTTATGGCCAAAATTAAATGAAAATGCCTAAAAAATGACCGAATAAAACAAAAAATGCTCTTATGAGCTGAAACAGGCAAAAAATGCCGTAACAAATGTGTCTTAGAACATTCAATTTATCACATAACATATAAATACTAAAGCAGCTATGTTTCTGACTTACTAGAAAAAGGATCAATTTCATCAAAATCCTAGCCCCAATAAACATACTACAGTTGTAACGTTACTTATGACACTCATGCTTCAAAACAATTTCAGTTTGTAATCCTTTACAAAAACTGTTTAAAAGTGCGATCGTCTGCTTCAATACAAACTCTGCAACGACGTATCATTGCCTGTCGGGAGAACGAGCAGGCCATCCAATGGGCCCATCGCGTGTTTGCAGATTAATGTATTAATGGTTTTCAGGCATGAGTGTCATAAGTCACGTTACAAATATAGCCCTTATTCCATACAATACAACAGAGTTTCTGGTTTTCAGTGGCGTAGCGTGAAATTTTGAGCAGGGGAAGCTAACTCAAGTTGTCTTTCATGTACATATGAGAAAACGTATTACAAAAATATAATCTTAAAATAAATAGCAGTCAATGTCAAGTCAGCAGTCCGAAGATTGGTTGGAACC
Organism: Periplaneta americana; assembly: GCF_040183065.1. NCBI lineage: Eukaryota > Metazoa > Arthropoda > Insecta > Blattodea > Blattidae > Periplaneta > Periplaneta americana. Next base: position 46,458,259 of record NC_091117.1, on the reverse strand, counting down.
TCGTAAGTAACACCAATAAGACATGACCTCAAGTGGTAAAATATGATTTCATGGTTTACACATATCTATAAGAAATATACAAGGTCATTTGTCTTTTAAATCGCACTTTTGTTCGTAAGTCAGTCTTGATAATAGAATTGTCCTAAAAATTCAAGTAAACTGGTGTCAGGAACTGTTATTTCACTCATTATTTATCACATCAGCAGCAATGCACACTAACCTTCAACTGAACACAACTCACGAAAGGGATAACTCGGAAACTTTCAATGTAAAACCTAGCTTCTTCCGAGCCTTGCGACCAGGGTAGTTTAGTTAGAAAGGGATGGAAAATCTGCGGAGTGGATTACACAGAAGAATGAGTGAAAGAAACCAGTCTGCTTGGAAGCTGGTGTGTGCAGGCATCTTGTTTACTGCTGCATCACAAATAATCCTGAGCTGCCACATCACAATAATTAACGCATAAATATAAACTCTATTAAAATTAATAAATAATTTTGTTTATAAACTGCAGGTTTATTATGAAATTATTATTAACTGGGGAAGCTGCGCTTTTTAGCTTACATTGACGCTACGCCATTCAATAATTAGTTTCAGAAACATGGTCATTTACAAAAACCTTATGTTTTGGTCTCTTCTATCACCCTCTAGAAGTTTGGCTATTGAATTTAGTTCCACAATGTGTATAACAAAACAGTATTATGACGTTACAAAACAAAGTTTCGAAATGATGATGAGAATATAGGCTTAGTGCATGAAATCTGCCTGTAGGGTGTACCGTATGCCTTCAAGTGAAGTTATTTCAATGCCGCAGAAGCAGAAGAAATCTGCAAAATAAAATCTGTAACACTGTTCAACGGTTAGATCTTCTACATTTCACGCAGAACACCCGAATTATTAAGCGGCGACACCAAATAATAATTTTGGAATGGGACCAAGATTTCCTCTGGATGAACTGTTAAGCATGTCTTTTTAAATACTCGTAATTCGTTTGCAGTTATACATTGAACATTTTTTTTTTGTCAGAGTTCAGGTTTATAATCCATAGACTAAAGTAGGTCATGCTAAAATCTTGTACATCTTTAATCTTTTATATTTTTATACTAAATAAGGTTTGAAAACTGAATTGATATTAAATATATTGCCGATAACTTTTACAAAATTAGTTATTTTAGTATCGATATCATTTTCTTTTTTCATATGAAAGACGGTACCCTAAATAGTTAAACGTGTTGACTTGTTCTAGGATTCTATTTTGAATACGGATTTTAAGTTTTCAACATTAAACAAATATGTTATTTTATTTTATTAAAATATTTTCCTAGAAATTTTAATAACTTTCAAACGTATATACACAAAAATATAGAACTAAAAATATGAATTCTCTGCGTTTGTCTGAACAAAAATGTAAAACCAATGCATCTTTTTATCATAGCATGAGTCAAGGTCCCAGATTATTAAAAAAATTTTATTCCAATAATATTTCAACCACGAACCCTCTCGAAATTAATAAAAAAAATTTAAAAAAATTGTATAGGATTTATAGCTTGGGTTTCAAATTTTAAACACTATTTAATCTGTATTCACTCTCAATTTTAACTTTATTTTTGTCTGTATTGGAATCCCCTCCTGAGCACGAGTCTTACTCATTCAGAACTGGGCTAGTTTATCTTTCATTGTATTTATTAACTTGTATTCATTTCAAACTTACTAGCAATAAAAATAAATAAATAAATAAATAAATAAATAAATAAATAAATAAATAAATAAATAAATAAATAAATAAATAAATAAATAAATAAATAAATAAATAAATAAATAAATAAATAAATAAATAAATAAATAAATAAATAAATACAGTGCATCAGTTATTCATAGATTTCAAAAAGGCATATGACTCGGTTAAGAGAGAAGTTTTATATGATATTCTTATTGAATTTGGTATTCCCAAGAAACTAGTTCGATTAATTAAAATGTGTCTCAGTGAAACGTACAGCAGAGTTCGTATAGGTCAGTTTCTATCAGATGCGTTTCCAATTCACTGTGGGCTAAAGCAAGGAGATGCACTATCACCTTTACTTTTTAACTTTGCTCTAGAGTATGCCATTAGGAAAGTCCAGGATAACAGAGAGGGTTTGGAATTGAACGGGTTACATCAGCTGCTTGTCTATGCGGATGACGTGAATATGTTAGGAGAAAATCCACAAACGATTAGGGAAAACACGGAAATTTTACTGGAAGCAAGTAAAGAGATAGGTTTGAAAGTAAATCCCGAAAAGACTAAGTATATGATTATGTCTCGTGACTGGAATATTGTAGGAAATGGAAATATAAAAAATTGGAAATTTATCTTTTGAAGAGGTGGAGAAGTTCAAATATCTTGGAGCAAGAGTAACAAATATAAATGATACTCGGGAGGAAATTAAACACAGAATAAATATGGGAAATGCCTGTTATTATTCAGTTGAGAAACTTTTATCATCCAGTCTGCTGTCAAAAAATCTGAAAGTTAGAATTTATAAAACAGTTATATTACCGGTTGTTCTTTATGGTTGTGAACCTTGGACTCTCACTTTGAGAGAGGAACATAGGGTAAGGGTGTTTGAGAATAAGGTGCTTAGAAAAATATTTCGGGCTAAGAGGGATGAAGTTACCGAAGAATGGAGAAAGTTACACAACACAGAACTGCACGCATTGTATTCTTCACCTGACATAATTAGGAACATTAAATCCAGACGTTTGAGATGGGCAGGGCATGTAGCACGTATGGGCGAATCCAGGAATGCATATAGAATGTTAGTTGGGAGGCCGGAGGGAAAAAGATCTTTGGGGAGGCCGAGACGTAGATGGGAAGATAATATTAAAATGGATTTGAGGGAGGTAGGATATGATGGTGGAGACTGGATTAATCGTGCTCAGGATAGGGACCAAAGGCGGGCTTATGTGAGGGCGGCAGTGAACCTCCGGGTTCCTTAAAAGCCAGTAAGTAACTAAGTAAGTAAGTAATGTATTTATTAACTCGTATTCATTTCAAACTTACTAGGAATATAAATAAATAAATAAATACATAAATAAATAAATAGATAAAGAAATAAAATTTTACCTTTATAAGTCATAACTTTGGACTTTTCTACAAAAATGGTAATAATAATAATAATAATAATAATAATAATAATAATAATAATAATAATAATAATAATAATAATAATAATAATAATTTAATAAGCGTGGCAAATACAAGAGAACATCTTGTGCGATCTTTACGAACACACATTAACAATGTAATTAATCTGAATTCGTCCACGCGATAAAGATGAAGCATTATTTTATAGAACTCCTCAAACATATAGACGCATGCTTTTAAATATTAACATTGTGAAGTGTAATAAACGGCATATTTATGACTTGTCTTCAGGAACATAAAATGTTATTAAACTTATTTAAACATTAATTGTGAAGCATAGACAAAGATAAAAGAGACGTTTGTAATTCATTCGTTTGCCTCTGGCTTCACTGTTAGGAACTACGTGAGACCGCATTACATTTCTCTACGAATTCAAGGCGACAGACCGCATTTTATAACTACCGTAGAATATATTTCATTTCCCAACAGAAGTTACGATCTATATAAAACAAAGAGAAGTATAAAGCTTTGCATGTGAATTAATCAAAGCAAGATAGTGAGGAATACCGTCAACACAAGTTCTGTACAGGAAAAGAAAGCCATAAAAAGTTATCCTTGCAATAAACGCTGCAGACAGGATTTATATTGTAACTCAAAGGATGGACTGCGGCGTGATAAAATATTCGTTTGTATCGTCAGCAATGTTTCACGTTAACCCTAATCGGATTTACGAGTGTTTTGTGTGTTACATAAAATCCTACACCTGTTACATTCCTTTTCAAGCATATAAACGTTTATTGACAGAAAATAATGCAGATAAATTAGTTTATACAGCTTTATGGTACATTTCATTTTCTTTACATTCTTTATAGGTATACCACCACTGAAAGATATAATATTCGTTGAGTAAATGATGATCTGCATAAAAGTCTAAGCATATCATTAACTCTGTGTTAATATTATTTCTTGGCCGATCGTGTTTTTTAACAACCTTACCTAATAACATAATATCAACATATGATTGATTATTTATTCCGTCAATATGGCTTAAGCAATGGATTACATATGAAAGAAAAACATATGAAAGAAAACTATTGATGTATTACATCCTATTTTATCTTGATACTAACGTTTTCGCCCTTAGTGTGGTATCTTCAGGTACAAGATAGACGTAGTATCATCTAAAATCAATGAATACAAACAACTTGTCATCGGATTGCAGTTTATTCCATTAGACTGATTACGGGGAAAAAAAAACACATCCCTTCTGTGTATGATGATTAGACTCGCATGATGTTATACGAAGGCATTGAACATTTAACGAGAATTCCACTCGCTCCATGAAATTAGTTATACACGCTTTTATGACTCCACATTTAATAATATAAGGTTTTAATTCTGTAATATTTTTAGTATTTTTATTGATTTTATTGTGATCATCACCTTATTGGCAACAATATATTTGAGATATCCATACAAGGGGGATCTACTTTGTATAACTATGTAAATTCACATTGTTTTAAATTAAATTTGTTTTTTAACATTTTGACAGGACATTTAATGTTGGTATGGATAATATTGTCACCATGCCATATTTCATTCTAGTCATGGCATTTTAAAATGTAAAACTTGTTTGTAATTGATTTTAGATGATACTTCTATCTTGTACCTGAAGATGCCCTACTAGAGGCGAAAACGTTAGTATCAAGACTAAATAGGATGTAATACATCAATAGTTTTCTTTCATATGTAATTCATTGCTTAAGCCATATTGACGGAATAAATAATCAATCATATGTTGATATATGTTATTAACACGAGGCTTAGCTGAACATTCCCAACATGAATTGTAAAAAACCTTACCTAAGTTAAACTTACAACAGAGTACGGTAAGTAAATAAATCAAATCAACGTTTATTTATTTACTTATAGTAACGAATTATCAGTGTCGCGCACAACTATGTGGTATGAGGAAGTAACTAAATGTCTTATTATACCTGTACTCTTTCTAAATTAATTTACTGCAGTGGAGATTTGTAAGAAAACAGGAATTAATATAGATAAGACGTAAGCGTGAAAACCATTCCTGACAATCTCCGGTTGTTGCTCTGAACGCGAAAACATCCATGGAGTAAAATAAGTATTCGAGCATTACCCTATACCAGTATGTAATTTACTTACAATGCTCTATAAATCAAAGCCATAACAAAATAACCACATGGCATATGCTAGAACTTCTATTGGTAATTGTGAAAATTTGTTATTTTTTGTAATAATTAAAATTAAAATACAAATAGTGGTCAAAATGCAGTACTCTAATCAGGAAATGGCAGAAATACATCATACTGCGACTTTTGAACAAGCGATTTAAATGTTTTGTTGGAAGAAGTTCCAGTGAACTCAATTTAGTGTTTGTAGTTCATGCATAATGGGTCACCGTCTCATTTTGCTCTTGCTGCTAGAGAAACTTTAAAACAGCGATTCCCTAATAAATGGATTGGTCGTCATGGACCGACATCCTGACCTGCTCGTTCTCCCGACCTCAATCATTTGGATTTCTACTTATGGTGTCATTTATAGGCTGTTGTGTATTCCAGACCTATTCATAACGTAGAAATTCTTAGCCAGCGACTTGAAGAAGGATGTCGGCAGATACGGCAGACGCCTGGAATATGAAAGAGAGCAAGGCATACTATGATACGGCGCTCAGAAGCCTACATTAGACTCATGGTGGCCATTTTGAGCACTTTCTGTAGGCGTTAGAAGTTTCTGTATAAGAAAAAGTATTGTAAGTTGTAAATTACACTTTATCATCACTGATATTATGTAGCCTACAACACAAAAAATGACTGTAACTATAAAATTAGCGAAATTCACCATATGTTTATATGAATTTTTTGCTTGTTTTCAGGTCCTCTATCAATTTCCCATAGCTTTCCCACATGTTTTGATACACATTATGTATATATATATATATTGTTTAAATTGATCTTCGTGAGACAAACATTTAAAGGAAGACAAAATACTATATTGGAAATGTAGCCTATAAGTAAAATTTGTTTTGGGATATGAAGAAGAAATTTGAGTATTAAATACAGATTTAAAACGGAAAATCACGGCAGTAGTAAAGGATTAATTGCGAGGAAATGTAAGAATTTGTAGATTGTAGCATGTCAGACAAGATATTAGGAAAGAAATTAATGCCAAGAAATAGACTTAAATGAAAAAGTAGAATTGAAGACATCACTTGAATTTGTTAGGTTATCTTTGGAGAATGCCGGAAGAAACATGGACAAAAGTTATGGTAATGAAAATCACTAAAGAAAAAGAGAAATGGAATACGAAAAAATAAAGGAAAGACGTAGTAAAGAATCTGGAAGATAGGGGTCTAAAAATTCAAGATGCATAAGCCAGAAGGCTTGAAACATGGGCACGAAAAATACAATATTTGATGTGCACATGGTGATACGGTAACAATAAAGAAATAGTGGTGCAACTTGGATGGAAGAGATGATATAAAATAATTTTAATAAATTACATAAATCATATTCCTTTCAGACGATCGAGAATCAGTTTTCTCAATATCTACAGCGAATATCTGACAGAAGGCTGGACTGGACGTAACAAATTAACTCAAGAATGGATTGACATTGCGTCAACATCAATTTGTTTAACAAGTAAATGCACTTCGTTGGCTGGTACTGAATTCCCCGGTAATTAAAACCCATTACTAAAATAGAGAAGTTCCATTTGAGGCAATAAATTAAATTGCCATCGCTTCGGGTTTTATTTATTCTTCTATTTAAAAAACCTTTCAATTGTATGGTTTATTCAAGAGTAAGCGGAATGTGAAATTTCCCGTAAAATGTTCTGGACCATTTAAAATATCGATTTCAGTGTCCTGGGTCAAAGATAATCAGTAAAGCCAGAAGAATTTTGTTCATTTGCACTTACCTTTAAATCAGGGTTGGGCAGAATTATGCACTCTGTGCTTGCACGGTGCACTACGAGAGAAGTGTGCTTATAGAGTGCACGAAAACCGGTTTATTCAAGTTGCGGTACGTACTGTATGTTTCAAAAGAAAATGTTATTCTTTCTACCAAACTAAATAAGAACATAAAGTAATGAAACACTTCCTTCAACACAAAACAAAACATGTCTGTTGCACATTAATTCATATTACTCAATTTCTCAAGATTTAGAGAAACTGTATTAGTACAAGCAATGCGAAGAACTGCCGTTAAAAGCCCATCATTTCTTGTTTGAGATTTGTTTATTTTCGTAATAGAAAATAACTGTTCACATCTATAAGTGGAACCAAATAAACACAAAACTTTCTCACACAGCTTATGCAGATTGGGAAAGCGTCCTCTTGGGAATCCGTCATAAAACTGCATAAGACTCGACCTTGAATCATATTTCGCTCGCATCTTTCGACCACATCGCAGGTCAGTGAATTCACACTACAATGAATGGGGGACGTTATCAATAATCAGTTGGAATCGGAACATGTAGCAAAAATATGCAAATCCATTTCCAAACAATCTAAATCGTGGAACCTTGATGTAAATTCCTCTAATAGACCGGATAGAATACATGCGTACATTTCGAAATTTTCATTGTTCAAAATTCTATGCGCTTCGATAAGGATGGGAAATGATATATTTCGCCCTTTTGCATTTGACGTATCCATAACAGCAATTTCTCCTTAAAAGCTGCAATTCTATCTGCAAATTGTGTATTAAGAATTTCTTTTCCCTGAAGTCCTAAATTTAGCTCATTTAAAAGCTGTAAGATCTGTTATAGCTGCTGGCACACTACAGCGCGCTGCAGCGCTCGCACTTGGAATACCCCGTGCGCACGGAGGGCAAATGCACTCAAACGCCCATCGCTGCTTTAAATCGTGTTATATTCAGTATATAATGCACGTCAAATCTGGCAACAAGGAAGCTGCGCAACACGATTTTCGTAGAAATGTAGTAGCACCAGTCCCGAGTGCTAGAGGGAATATGTTCTGTAAAGGATAAAATACTAATGTGCTATGTAAATTTTGTTAAGATAAAATACTAATGTGCTATATAAATTTTGTCAAGAATGGGCTTTCAAATAAATATTCTCGAACGCCATATAAAAGATATACTGCAAAATTAATTCACCAAAAGGATAAAAAAAATGGCTTTTGCATAATTTTAAATAATGATATTTTAATTTTAGATCAAAGATACTTTGAAAAACTAAGAAATGTTGTGTCAACAGGAAAAAAAAAGGGCATGGACTATTTCTTCATGTATCAATTTCCAAATGCCAAATTAAAGATAGTCTGCAAAGCTAAGTGAATTTTGTGCCAAAATAAAAAAAAAGGATAGCAGATGGATTAGGCCTACTTGAAATAATCGTGTCCGAATGTCAGCTCGAAGATACTCTGCAAAGCTAATAGAATTTTGCGCTAACAAGAAATAAAAATAAGGATGATACCTGATTTATTTGGAATAATAATTTCCGAATGCCAGATTAAAGGCTAACTGCAAACTAATAGCATTTTATGACAAAAAGAAAAAGAACATAATCGCAGTCACATCATCAAAATACTCCTGAATTAAACAGTTAATTATTCGTATGGAGGAGGATAATCAACGGGCAGATTAGTGGTAGCCTACACTGCAAAACTAATACAGTACTGCGACAGAAGCAAAACCAGAAACACATTCACAGAATCTTTTATAAAAATACTTCTGAATCCAATAATCCCCAGGATAATTAAAGGTTTAAATCTGTGATGATTTGTGCAACTACGTGCGTGCGTGTGTGTATGTGTGTGTAAGAGAGAAAATTGCCACTAGAATCATTGGACCAAGTCCATGAGTATTTCTCGTGAAGAGTACTGTAGGAAATTATTTTCTCTGCTTATGGACACATCATCTATTTAATTTTTTTAAGGACAGCAATTAGATAATTATGGAAAAGCAGGAGAAATATAGCATCATAAGAAAACTTGATACAAAATATTTTCACCTCAAATTTCACAACGAATAGTTAGAATTTCAACTGTCGTCGTCTGAGGGAAAAGGCGAAGTCGCTTATGTCAGTCAGTTGCTACAAAGTGGACATACCTATAGGCCTATTATACCTGTAATTGTAAATCTATATTTTAGTTCATAGTACTTTACAGAAAGTATTCTAAGACGAATACATCCATCTAGATTCTAGACTAAGGTTATGAATGACAAGGGACATTGATACACTCGGAGAAAACCTACATGAACGTCGCTTTGGCACTACTTTGTATGTTTCCGATATTTGTGGCATTCTTATTTGATGAACATTAGAGATCATACGATTTATATACAGAATGTAAATACAAAAGATTTAATCACGAAAATTAATAACACCAGAAAAGTTATTTGTAGTAGGGATATACGAAAACCTTGATGCGTCGTCTTCGTATTTGACGTGCATTATATATAACACAATTCTCATATTTAATGATAAAACACACATGTTAGGTCAATAATAGTCTACAGTGTTCATTGATTTTATGAAATACATTAAAGGTGATAAGTTACAGTTGTATGAACACTAATAAATACAATAAGTTTATTGAAGATGTTAGTCAGACATGTTTCGGAGATGCTTCTCCATATTCTGTGAGTCTCCTTTAAGCCAAGCAAGAGCGCGGTTCGAACAACTGAACCACATCGTCGTTGTAATTAGTCACTGAAGATGGAGAAGCATCTCCGAAACATGTCTGACTAACATCTTCAATAAAGTTATTGTACTTATTAGTGTTCATACTAGTGTAACATATCACCTTTAATGTATTTCATAACACAATTTAGTGGCACATGCAAATATTTTTGTTAATCGAATGAATAAAGTAATGAAACATAATACTAATAATAATAATAATAATAATAATAATAATAATAATAATAATAATAATATGCATAACATGTTTCTTACGCAGATTCATCATCTTCGTATTTTATATCACTACTTTGAGTCACATGCAAATGATTTTGATTATCAAATGCAGTAAAGTGAGAAAATATATTAATAATAAATAATAATAGGAATAGGCCTACATTAAATATTTACCGCGCAGTTTTGTCGCCTTCGTGTTTAACGTAATTTCTCCATTACAGAGCATTCCGTTTATATTGAAGGATTGTAATTTAGTTTAGTAAAGAAATAAAGAAAAAAATTATTGGTACTAGAACTGCATAAAAACCGTGATGGGCAACTTCGTCGTTGCCAGAATTGACGTGCATTATATACAGTGTATAACCGATTAAGAGGTACATGCATTTGATATAGTTTTTTTATTGGGTTATTTTACGAAGCTGTATCAACATCTAGGTTATTTAGCGTTTGAATGAAATGAAGGTGATCATGCCGGTGAAATGAGTCCGGGGTCCAGCACCTAAAGTTACCCAGCATTTGCTCGTATTGGTTTGAGGGAAAACACCGGAAAAAACCTCAACCAGACATGCAATTGATATACTTTACCAAGTTAGTAAGAAAATATACTAAAATAATGAAATGAACATGAAATTTTCGATGCGCAGCTTCGTCACCTTTGCATTTAACGTGTATTATATTGTTTGTATTAAATAAACGTGATATTATCAGACAAAATAATAAAGTGAGTAAAAATTATTGGTATTAAGACGTCACAAAAAACACTGATGCGCAGTTTCGTTGCCAATGTATTTGACGTGCATTATAGGAAACTCAGTTCCTAATAAGAAGCTTGGTGTAGTTAAGCGAATGAAAAAGGAGATAAGGGAAGTTTGATGCGCAGCTAAGAGGCCATCGTGTTTGACGTGAATTATAGAAAACTCGGCTCGTGATAAGGAAGAATGATGTAGTTAAGAAAGTGAATAAAGGTTCCAGAGCATGATAAACAAGATGACTTTTATTAAATTAAGTAACGAGGTTCAGAACGTATAAATATGAAGAAGTTACTTTGTATATGAGATGTCTATCTGCAGGAACTTGATTCCAGGGCAGCGGGATCCTGTTCATTATGTAAAATATTTAATATAACAGTTTAATGTTGTTTTTATTGCCCCTAACTTGTGACAGCTGGGTAACAAATGAGGGAAACCCTTCCTTCGTTGCTATCAGGGAGCGCTGTAATGGCTCGGCTGCCCGCTAAGCGATACGAATCGTGCTAGGTGGCATATTTCTTGCGTGCCAACCTCACAGAAGATTGGGTGGGGGAGTTAACACTCACTTCCATTGGAAGTCAGCTTCATTCGAGGGGACAAAGAAGGAATTGATGAAAAAGATGATATTATATTATCTTTATTATTATTATTATTATTATTATTATTATTATTATTATTATTATTTTCTTTAAATACTTGCACTTGTAAGTCAGTTTGCCTTTACAACTTTATTGTTAAGTCATCTCTTTTATCACGCCACTTTGTTATTCGATATAACTTTTAATCAAGGTTTATTTTACGACACTTTATCAACTGCTCTGGTTATCTAGCGTCTGAATGAGATGAAATTGATAATGTCAGCGAAATGAGTCCAGGGTCCAGTGCTGAAAGTTACTAGCATTTGCTGTGATTAAACTGAGGGAAAACCCCGGAAAAACCTCTACCAGGTAACTTGTCCCAACGAGGACTTGAACCCGGACACGCTCGTTTCACGGCAGGCACGCTAACCGTTACTCCACAGCAGCGGTGGACTCAAGGATGGAAAACTTTTAATTCTTTAAATTCTCTCTGTTACAATTAGTGATTACAATAATCGAATACATTTGAAGATATTTATACAGAAAGAAGCTATCAGAGTGCTGCATTGGAGTTAAATCGCTCGCTTGAACTCGGTCGAATGTCGCACGCTCGAGCGAGATAAGATCGGTCGTGATACGCTCGTAATAAATAGAAGCACAGTACAAGGTCATCTCACCGACATGTCTTATCTTGTATGGAAGGTGACAGATAAGATACACATATGTTTTGCTCACACGGTAAAAATAAGACTTTATTTTCTGCGTTTATGACAAACGTCTAATGGAATAGTCAATGGAACGTACCAAAACAGGAACATGAAGTTATAAATAAAATAGTATGAAAAACTTCGATATACAGTTATTATTTCTAGTTAATAATTATTCAATATTTGATTTACCACATATATCATATGATAGGTCCATACATAGCGTTCCGCCTATATACTGCGACAATGTAGAAACGTTTTACAAAATATTATTATATAGCAGTAAATTAATAGCAATATTAGTACAGAGATAATGTCACAGACGCAAAGATTGATACACTAATTATTTGAGATTATTATTATTATTATTATTATTATTATTATTATTATTATTATTATTATTATTATAAAATTGATACAGTTCTTTCATTATCGTGATTGTCTTCTCCGTTTATAATAATTACATTTACATCCAATAACATGTATCAGATTTGGCAAAAACTTAATCACTCCTGTTTGGGGAAGAATAAAAAACATTTACCTACAACATTTATATTACATTTTAAAGCAAGTTTTGTAGTTGTATTATGGAGAGGTTAGTTAAACACTACAAAGTTTTGAAATGATAAACATCTATGATGTCACTACATAGTTCATCACTGTAACAAGAACGAATGTGTAACGCTCGGCTTATACCGTTCGAGGATTTATCGCTCGCGACAATTTTACCCATCATACATGTGCGCTACCTATCGGATTATGCTATGAACTACTTGGCGCTCGAGCGAAAACGTCCGATGCAGACCTCTGGAAGCTATACTATTATTTAAACATGTAAGTTAGTGATGAGCTGATTTTTACACTCTGCAAGTTTGGAAAGGTTACATATTGGTTGCACGAGGAAGCGCTTCTCAGTCTAAGCTGATTGTGCAAATAAAGTGAAATAAATAACACATATAAATAAGTAATCACTTTACCACAGATAATTTTATTGAGGTCGTTTAAAGTCACTAGTACTAGCCATGCTGTAACTGACTCATAAAAGCTCTGCTTACATAGAAGCAATGATTACGTTTTAATTCGCATTTTAAACGCTGTAATAAATGTTTTAGGGGTTCGCACCGCAGCATGAAGCTTACTGTACTTACCACCCTTTCGATAGGAATAACTGTTTAAGTCGTTAGAATCGCATTCCTGTAAGTGTCGTAATTCACTACTTGGTGTCATCTATCGATTCAGGTACACAACATTCAGTTCCGAGTCCGTGATGAACGTCCCTTCATCTCCAGAGACTTATGTAACCTTTTCAGAACAACGCCATCTATATGCACGTCAACGATACTACATCCTTCTACATCCTATGTTGACCTAAAACTCTTGGATGATGATAGATGAAGTTGAAATTAATGATGGCGAAGTAAGACCGAGGTACAACAGCGAAAGTTAAACAGCAATTCTGCTTCAGTTGGTTGAGGAAAATCATAGGAAAAATCCCAAACAGGTAACTGTTGCAACCAGGATTTGAACAAGAGCCCGCTTGTTTCACAGTCAGACATACTAACAGCATCACAGACTTTAGACTAGATGTTAGGCTAACTTCAGAATAACGCACGCGAATGAAAAAGAAATAATTGAAGGCACGCGCTGCAAATGCACACGAACTCCCATTTCTGATTCAAGATGACCTTTTATACAACTGCATGGGAATGACTACTATGAGGAAATTATTAACTATCGTACTTGCGAAATGCCAGTGATGTGTTCTCGAGCTCTGTGCTGTGCTTACAAGGGCATCAATTATCGATTGGACTGTTTACCAGGTTGTCAGAAACTTTGATCAAGTATTCTAATCCTACGGTGAAAGCTCTCACTTAGCCATCCAAAATACCGTCTCGCTGATCACCAATCTCGACGCTAGGTATTCGTGCTATTGATGAAACGTTGTTGCATAGCATACGAAAAATGTGAATCCAAAAATCCCGCATTCAAACGGGGGAAGGTAACTACAAGGTCATCCAGAGTGGTCTTGATGTATATGCAATTTATTATTCACTACAAGTAACAGCTTTATATCCCCAAAATTAAGATTTATGTCTGACAGTCATCATTTTTTGTCTACTTTGAAAGTTTTTCTTTAATATTCTTCACTACAGAGGTTCTTCTTCCGCCAGAACAAGATGACATTACAGCCACGGTTCACTCTTTCCTTCCATTTATTAATTCCCTCTACTGGATGTTCAGTTCAAAGTGTGTCATGGCTCGCTGTATGCCGTCATGTGGCTAGCCGATGAGCCTAGAGCAGGTATGCTCATTCTCTGACTCCCGATCACGTTCTGTAATCACAACATTCGAATGCAGAGCGTGCTGTTCCTCGTTCGAAGCTCGACGGATGACTGCGGAAGGCAGTTCAAGTACTTAGTAAACGCACGAACAGTGCGGGACAATGACAAGTCAAAACCTTCTGTAAGCAAACGATCATTCCGTACAGTTTGGGAGGAAAACTATTTTTTTTAGCGTTGGGTGAAAACGTAAAGTGTTCACTGTGTTGTAAGGTACTGTCAGGAATACTACTGAGCAACATAAAACGACATTATAGGCTCTGCCACCCAGAACATGCCGAAGTAACAGGGAAGCTGTTTTCTGTAATATGTATTCATATACCAACGTTATTATTATTATTATTATTATTATTATTATTATTATTATTATTATTATTATTATTATTCTAGTAATTTTATTCCAGCAGAAATGTTTTGATAAAATAATTTTTCAGGGGTGCAACGTGCACTACAGCTTCAAGAATTGAAAGAACTTCATGAAAGGCCAAACATTGCAATTCAGAGTCTATGTTTAGCAGCAAGTTATGTAGTATGTTGGGAATTAGCTAAGGCACTAAAATCCTTCACGGATGGTGAACTTGTAAAGAGACGTATGGTGCCTGAACAAAATAAAGTTAATTATATCTCTGTAAAATAGTGATTTTGAACGTATGGAGAGCTTATTCGCTGCCACTATGTTAGCTACCTTCGCCTCGACATATAATGTGTGCGAACAATTATTTTCGAGAATGAAGGTTGCTAAATCGAAACATAGATCTCGATTAACAGATGAGAATCTTTTGAGCCAGCTGCGCAATGCAGTAAATTCGTTGGAAATAGATATCCGATTACTTGCACAAAAGAACGCACATGTTTAATAGACCGCAAAGTATGGTGGAATATGGGAATAACATTATATATGATATAATAATATCATAACTATATTAATATTGTTTAATAAATAATGTAATAACTGAATATTACAGTGAAATACTCATTCCTATTGCTGCAATGTAGTTGCGGAGCCCAGTCCGTACACTGTGTGTGTTATGCAGTGCAGCATCATCCGTGTAATCGGCACTTTTACAATTTTGAGCATACCTGGCCTAGACAATTCAATCTTCCTACACTTCCGCAGAGGTGTATTACTTATGTGCAATAGAAGTTGCCTAGCAAGTACGGCGTTCATTCAGAAGAGTACTCACCGATATGTACGGTAACGCCGGTAGTGTCAGGAATGTGAACTGTTTCAAAACATATATTGAGGTGAGTTTTTTCTTACTGTCGGGATATGGGGAGAGGGTTAAGACGATTACTTACGTATTTGTTGACATTAACTTCGACGGTCAACATGGACACGGAGCATTTGATTTGTGTCGTGGAATGTTGCCGTACGCAACCGATGATAACAAATACCCTGCGTACGACTTGGCCGCGCAAAACACAGTTCGAAAGGGGTTATGGTAGCACACAGACCGTACAGATTGCCATCTGTTGCTATGACGTTCAAGTTATACCGTACACGTTCTCAAGTTCAGATTGAACGCCTTGATTAATAGGCAACTTCTCTGACACAAAAGCTGAAACTCGCTTTTTATTGGGTTATTTTACGACGCTGTATCAACATCTAGGTTATTTAACGTCTGAATGAAATGAAGGTGATAATGCCGGTGAAATGAGTCCGGGGTCCAGCACCGAAAGTTACCCAGCATTTGCTCGTCAACCAGGTAACTTGCCCCGACCGGGATTCGAACCCGGGCCACCTGGTTTCGCGGCCAGACGCGCTGACCGTTACTCCACAAGTGTGGACAAACTCGCTTCAAATCGCTGACTCATCAACAGTGACGTCATGACACACTTTGAAATGAACACCCAGTATTTTGAGCATCATTTTCTGTGAACCCATTATTCCTCATAGACTGCTGTATATTTTGTTTCCAGAAAGTCTGCGGTCGTCGTCTTTTTCCATCCAACTTTCATTCATACATCATCTGTCTCTCATCCATTCTGCATAAATGGCCATACCACTTAAATCCTCTTCTTTCAATTTCCTAAATTATGCTTCTTCAACTTCCAAAATTGAAGAGGTCAGCAGCAAAAGGTGCTATCTAACAAAATCTGAATTTGTACCAAGGTGAACTTCCACTTCCGATCCTGTTATAAATATAATTCAATCTGAACAGTAGATTCACATGTTGTTTCAGTTAATCCTTTCCGAAGAATTTTGCACACAATACGAGAAAATCGAATGAAAATTATAGCTGATATGGAAGCAGAAGTGAATCTGTGCACCACATTTAGATTTTGTCAGACAGCACCTTTTGCTGGTGACCTCTTCAATTCTTTTTACTTCGGTGTTCCTAATCCTGTAATCCCTATATTGAGCATCCCAAAGTGGCGGATCGGGGAATGCCTCCCAGATATGGGGATAGGAGGGGAAATGAAATACCTCCCGTGGACCAACAGACACTGCTGCCTTGTACTAAAACATTGATTTGCTAAAGGAAGGAAACCTTGAACAAAAATCATCTGGTCTTCCAGGTTGGGGTTGGTGCAGTGGGCCAGTCCCTCGCTCATCATAAGGCTAAAAACCGAACAATAAAAGTTAATAAATGTCTCATTCCAATCTATTTCATACAATCAATTACCTAATTTAATTAATTATCGGTATCTCCGTTTCACAATTATATATATATGAATATATACAGGGTGAACCGTAAGTAATATCATTAATTTCAGGGAGGTATTCTTTCAAATATTTCAAACAAAAAAAGTTTAATATAATTTTGTTCGTTCTTGCTTCCTTTTCGAGTTAAAAAATTATTTTATATGAAACATTTCATAGCGTGTTTCGGAAAAGCCAGCAATTTAATTCCCAATACGCTCGGTCAATAATTTAAGAAAGCAGTATATGATAATGGATGATTCAAAGAATTTTAGTTTTTTCCTTTAAATGTGCAGAAATTTGACCCGAAGAGATGTAACATTGTAAATTATTTTGCAGAACGGAAAGTTACATTTGTTCGGATCGAATTTCTGCACGTTGAAAGGACGAAACTAAAATGATTTCAATCATTTACTATCATTATACTTTGCTTTCCTAAGTTGACTGAGCATACTGAGAATTAAATCAATGGCTTTCCCAAAACATGTTATGAAATGTTTCATATACATAAAACAATTGTATCTCAAAAAGGGAGCAAAAACGAGTAAAACTGTACTAAACATCTGAGCCTAGTGTGGCTGAAGAATTTGGATATGACCTTGTATCGAATCTAAATAATGTAGTAACATTAGGATTTGCGGATGATATTGCACTTGTTGCTAAAAGTACAATTGCTGCATCTGAAATATTTACCATGACAAAACGGTCATTACAGTAGATCGGATTAAGTCTAAATGAATCTAAAACTCAAACCATCGTTATCGAGAAAGGAAAATTAAGTAGTACGACATTGAATCTTGGAGGATCAATTGTTAATAGTATTGATGGAGATGAACGAATCAAATACCTTGGGATTAATTTCTCTGATGAAATTAAGTTTGACATTGCCAAAGCAATCAATAATTTAAATAATAAGATCCAAGCTTTAACATCTACTTATCTTCTGAAACCAGAACAAAAACTCAATGTTTTAAAAATGTATATTTGGCCTATACTTGTTTATCCTCTTCAAAATGCTCCCCTTCACCAGCTTTCTGACCGGTTTCTCGAAGATGTGGATAAGTTAATTAAAAGTTCGGTGAAGGAAATTTTATGTTTGCCAGGAGACACGCCCGACGCGATGTTGTACACCGAACGTAAATATAAGGGTCTCAGCCTTTTCAAAGCTCAATGGGAAGCATATTTACAGCATCTCAATATTTGCAGCACATTATTGAGAACCTCGAATCCTCTTGTCGTTTCTACAAGGAACATAGCAGCAGAAAAGAAAGTATGTTCCAGGAAGTTAAAAATTCCACCTGAAGATCTGGATATAAGTAACATCAATGTCCATAAACTACGACAAAATCTTAGGAAACAAGAGTACGACAAATGGTGTGCGCTTCCACATAAAGGAAAAGGTGTTATTTTATTTCAAGAATATACTCCCGGAAATAAATGGATTTTTTCTAAGGAGGGTCTGTCTTCCTCTGAATGGCGGGACGCAATTAAGATGAATGCTAACGTAGCACCAGTGAGAAGTCTTCATGGGAGATCCTTGGACGGTTTCCGTTGCAGATACTGCAACGAGATTGAAACCTTAGCACACGTCCTAGGATCCTGTCAGCATGGAAAACTCCTGAGAAATTCACGCCATCATAACATCCGAAAACTAATAGCACAAGCCCTTAGAAACAAATCCTTCGAGGTCCACGAAGAGGTGCACTGCGTTGCGTCTGAAGGCGGCGGAATTAGAAGAGCTGACATCGTGGCTCTAGACAAGACTAATAGTAAAGGCTTTATACTGGACCCAACTGTTAGATTTGAGATGAGCCAGACCCAACCATCCGAGGTCAACAAAGAAAAACAACAAATTTATGAGCCTACTATTCCGTATTTTCGAGAAAAATATCAGATGGACGGCACCTGGGAAGTACATGGTTTAATGATCGGAGCGAGGGGCACCATCCCACGATCAACTGTAAACACTATCAAAACATTTGGAATCCATGACATCATTCCAAAAATAATTACTTCAACCATTAAAGGGTCTGTGGCAATTCTGAAAAATCATTTATAAGGAATATCATAATACACCCCCTTTTCTATTCGTTAGTGTGTGATTGTTACAAATATATTTACAAATTTATTATTTCTTAAACTTAAGCTCCTAGTTCACATTTCAATTTGGCTCATCTATCTTACTGTAATCATTACTATTCTTATATGTGTGTTATTCTGTGTTTTTGGCAACCTAGGATGCCTGGGCAGACTATTTCTTGAAATAAATTATATATCTCAAAGAATAAACCCCAGAAATTAATGGCATTATTTACGGTTTATCTTGTATATACTAAAATATTAATTTTGTACTTTCGCTATACCTCGCTAAAGGATACTGGACATGGCTCATTCGCATTTAAGTGGAAAAACTACTTTGTATCTTTTTCACCGCTATTGAAATTATAGGTTCCTGCTGTGGTACCAAGACAATAAACTTTACACTCATACTTAAATACAAGATATTACAAGCCTAAATAAAAATGGTTGATCAACATGACTGTGATTGCCTTATTTGCGACTCACCATCCCCGTACATTATTTCATAACTGTTAAAACAAAATTATTTACAAAAGAGTCAGTCTTGCTGTAATAAATATTATAATTGAGACAAACAGTGAGTAAAATATTCAAGTAAACAGGTCTATATTTGACGAACATTAAAAGAAATATCCATCGTAATAAATTATTTTCTGACGATTAATATCATAAGTAAATTGGTATTGTTTTACGTACATCCCCTAACTTAACATGAATTTAAAATCCGGTATTGAAAAAATAAGGTTTTTACGAGGAGGTTCATTATAGATTATGAATTATTTATAATCCATAATGAAGCTGTAACAGGCAAACAGTGCATCTTGCTCCAGCACAACCGTGAGGCAACGAAGAGATAATCTGATCCTTAATGCTTTCCATAATTTAAGGATGTTTTGTACATGAAAATTTAACCTGATAAATGTTGAAGTGTAAGGAAAATATTATTTTTTGCTATACAGTTTACATTTACTTATACAGCTCTTTCAAAGGGAAGAAGTATTTTTAAATATTAGTGATTCCGTTTATTTTGAAGCTCTTTCAAGAATAAAACAAATGCAGAGTTTCCCAGTGTTCGCACCACATCTACTTCTCGTGTCTCTCGATAGAGGGCAGTGTTTTCGACCATTTAGTACACTTCTTACTGCAGTCTGTCGCGGAAGATGACGAATGAGATATCCAGTATTAATGCTACATTTCGTCCCTGATCACGTTTAATAGATTGATCAGAATAATGCATTTTCAAGACAATTTTTATCAATTTCAATATGCTGCCCTCTTACTTACTTACTTACTGGCTTTTAAGGAACCCGGAGGTTCATTGCCGCCCTCACATAAGCCCGCCATTGGTCCCTATCCTGAGCAAGATTAATCCAGTCTCTACCATCATATCCCACCTCCCTCAAATCCATTTTAATATTATCTTCCCATCTACGTCTCGGTCTCCCTAAAGGTCTTTTCCCCTCTGGCCTCCCAACTAACACTCTATATGCATTTCTGGATTCGCTCATACGTGCTACATGCCCTGCCCATCTCAAACGTCTGGATTTAATGTTCCTAATTATGTCAGGTGAAGGATACAATGCGTGCGGCTCTGCATTGTGTAACTTTCTCCATTCTCTTGTAACTTCATCCCTTTTAGCCTCAAATATTTTCCTAAGAACCTTATTCTCAAAAACCCTCAATCTCTGTTCCTTTCTCAAAGTGAGAGTCCAAGTTTCACAACCCTACAGAACAACAGGTAATATAACTCTAGCGACTGCAAAATAAGTCACGTTATAATCCTGATGGAACTGCATCCAGTAATAACACAGTCTAGTACATACAATCACGAAGCTCAATACGTAGTAAATATGCGTCCACAGATAGTTGCTAACCTCTAGGATCGCTAACATCACCTCATTACAGATAATGCGAAATGGTACCGGCACAGTCTATTGTTCCTAGCACCCTCACAACTCAAGCTTCGTGACTGTATATATTAGATTGTGGTAATAGCTTGCAGCTGTACTTCCATGTAGCGGTCGTTACCAAAAAAATTATTTTCGACAGTGGAAATCCAAGTGGTTGTTCTCTCTTATGTTGCCATTTCATAACATGAGAATGGTCAATCTGATATGTACAGTAGTGGCAAAAAAAAACCCGGACCGACCCTTGCAGCTGATTTCAGAGCCTTGCTCGCTCCAGAGCACGATAGACTGGTAACTAAGAATCGTGGTTCGAATCCTGCCTGGGAAGGAAACTTTTTTTGTTCCTTATTCAAATTTATTCCTAATACTTTTCGATTGCAGCGATATTTTACTACTTAACTTATTATTCCCAGAACATGAATTTTACCAGCAATCGAAAAGTATTCGGAATAAATTAAAATAAGGAGCAAAAAAAAGTTTCCTTACCAGGCAGGATTCGAACCACAAAAGTCTTAGTTACCAGTCTATCGTGCTCTGGAGTGAACAAGGTTTTGTAATCAGCTACAAGGGTCGATGCGGTTTTTTTGCCACTACTGTATGTGATCAGGGATTTTACCTAACGAGGCGAGTATCCCACCGAACCTGGCGACGCATTATTTTGTGTGAGGAGAATGATGAGGCACATACTGACCCTTTGAAGTCTTAGGACACACAGTTAGTGTAAAGTGGATGTATGTCTACATTATGACAGGAATTACATAAGTAGTGTGTATATTTGACGTATTTATATGGGGTAACGGGACTTTGTGCCCAGCCTGTAGTCAAAATTAAAAAAAAAAAAATTATTTGGTGTAAAATGTCAGGTAAATTCACACTGAAAAGAAATATAACGATGTAACACTACACGATAATTGATCACTGGCGGAGATAATTAACAACTGAGCCACCTTTTTATTTTTTCCTATTAGAGCAATATCATTTGCAAATGTCAAACCTGTTATAAATTTTATTTTTCTCTTCTCGCTCTATTTAATGCTCCTTGAACTGATTGTTTCAAACTTATTTCCTCCTCAATTTGTAGTATGAAAATCCATAGACTATATTTCCCCGGTATATTTACACAATGTTCTTAGTTCTTCAACAAGTAAATAAAACAATAACGGTCTAATTATATACAATTCTATGCATTCAATTCCTCTAAGTTAACGATAAAAAGACTCCACAAAAATTTTCTCTTATTGCTAATGAACAACTTGATTTGAAATGCGAAACCTGCCTGTGGAGGTCATGTAGGCCTACAGGCTCTGCACACGCCCCTGTTCCCGATAACGTTGTTTGACGATATCAACCGTAATGAAGTATTTGCAGCTTCGCTACAGCTGCAAATGTAAATAGATGAGTTTATAGACGACTGCTGGGGTGGTACGAACGTGTACCGCTACGAAGGCACATGCGAGAGCTCGTACAGGGGTAATTAATGCTTGTCGAGGAAACAAAAAGCAGGAATGCTCGTACTCTCGTATCTATATGCGATGTTGCAATGCGCTTAAAAACTCCTGGGGACATAAATGAAACAAAGCAGATGGCGTATCTACAAATATTTGCACAAAATCTGTAACGTTTGCAGAGGGAATAGAAAGAGCAAACTGGAAAGATTCCAAGGTGAGGATTTTCACACGTTATGCATTCCTGTTATGCAGGTTGACGGGTCCCGGAATCGAGAAGTTATATCGCATTGTAATAGTAGTAAACGGATAAGTGAAACGCCATACAGGGAAGTGATGAGGAAAAAATGTAGACTGACAAGGAAAGCTCACCAAGTGATAATGGATTTTCACAACGATTTTTCCATACGTTCCATTTGAAATGAAAAACTTCGCCATATAAAGTATATACATATATATATACATTCGGAAAGAGCCTAGTTTTCGAGATATGATTTTTTCAAATTCTTCAACCCGGAGCTATAACAGCTAATGCAAACAGTGCTATGTGCTAGACATACCAAGCAAAACACATCACAAATGCTAACCACACCTACAGAGACATAAACACAGACATGTAAATTTTACATATGAGGTTAAAATCCCTCTTCGACAGTTGATTAAACAACATACTAATTTAATATACTGTCGTTATCTTTTTAAATTGAAGTGATTAATTTCAAACGAAAAAAATTGTGCTTCTGGATAGAGAACAATGCTATTTAATGTAATATTGTAGGAAAAAAGAGCACTATTATGTGTACTAAATTTGATGACACTGATTTTATCAACATTAATTGATTTTATTTACATTAAGTTAGTAAGATGTTATAAAATGTTTGAAAAAAAAAAACTCAAAATCTAACATATTCCCTTCATCAAAAATGGAGGTACAAATATGGAATACTATTAACAAGTTAAAATTTATTAACAAAATTGCAAAGTCAAAATGGTCTCCACTAAAGAAAGCACAGAATAAACATTCAGAATCTTCATTGTAAGGTGTTTTTCCAACCGTAATACTATTCCACTATTTTCTATGTTTGTTAGAAGTTGAGGTTTTCTCTCCTTCTAAAGGTGCCAACACTAGTAACGAATTTGAAAACATGAGTATAAAGATGGAATACTAATAATACTAGTATTTCTTATTTGTGACACACTGATGTTGCAAGTCTTAACCTCAAAACTTACCATAATTTAAAAACGAAATAATTGAAACATACATTGCTATAAACGTAGATTATTTTTGTTTAAGAATATATATCATTAATATTTTTAACATTGAGGACTAACAATGTCTATTCACGAAAATAAGTTGCCGCCTAAATTTTCACTTTCCCCGAAAACGCAATAATGATAAACGTTTCAACAGTCCAGCTTCTAACTGCAAACTAACACATTCCCACGAAAAGAGTATCAGTGCGTAGTAATTTGGAAGGCTTCCGCTAGAATACAACACGTCTCAGGTCGCATATCACAGTATTTCATATTTGTAACACTTCCCCTATATTAAGAATTTACCCAGAATGGTCCGTACTACCAAATCCTAAAATATTTACCGTTTTTCCTGAAAAAACAGCGTAGGTAATTGCTTATTACTCTTACATTATATTCTATTATGAAACAGTGAATCTTGCTTTATATTCTTCCAAAATTTATATTTTCATTTGTCGCTTCGTGACTTGAATAAACAGGAAGCCCTAGTATCGTTAAAATAGCCCCACATCACGGTAGACACCATGGAACGCAAGGTTAACATCCCAGTGCTATACACGTGAATGGTGTCAAAGATTAAAAATTGCGTTCCTCAGTAGAGAGGCTAACACTAATCAAACTATGTTGTTCTGGGAATGCAGGATGTAATCGCTGCTGTGCGCTTCTGGGACAAATACAGAATATCAAGATATCACATACAGCGGATACGAACGAAGCAGTATTATGCAGCATTGCAAACCATGCAGAGGAGGGACGGGGAAGGTTAGTATGACGCGGAGAGCGTCGCATTGTGTTTCTCTCATTGTTCCTCGTCAATGATTCCGGATAAGGTCAAATTTGAATCGATGCATGCACGTTTCTATTGCGACGTCCTATTTCGGTTAACTTCAATGCTGAGGTCAATATTTTATCCCACTATTTTCTTATAGTGATCCTGCAAGTTTCTAAGGCAGCCATTTTCAACCGGTGTGCCGCGAGAAAATGAAAATGATAAAGGTTATCGTAGCAAAAACTGGAAATGTGAAAGTAAAAAGATTCGTAAAAAAAATGAGTCCACAAGAGTCAACTTTCAGCGAATGCGATGCAAGTCATAATTCAGTAAACGCAGTGTGCGAGCAGCAAAGAAGAGAATGACTGACACCCAGTCAGGGTTGCCAGGTCAGTAAGGTTGAAATGTCGTACTAACCTTGAATTGAATCGAATTTGTATTTAAGGGAAGGTACACTAAGACCCATTACTGCGACCTTATTGATCTATTAGGCTAACACTCAAGTTAGGCGCATTGCCAAACCCACACCGGCTGACTACACTAAGGTTCGCTACGTACCCAGGTTCCTAGCAGGCAACTCCACCCGTCACTAGGCCAGTCTTCTCCCTGCGTCTCCAGCTGGCGTTCGGGTAATCCTATGGAATGATGACGGAATAGAGAAATTCTGAAGAAATAATGTATATGCCTAATATGGGGAAATGAGAGAACCCCGAGAAAAACCCCAACTACGATCTTGTCCGCCACAAGTGTCACTGTGGACAAACCTTAAAAAATACCTTATTTTACGTGTTTCTATGAAAAAATCTTCCCTAGTTAGGAACCACTAGTTTAGTTTATGTGAGTGTTATTGCGATGTACCGAAGTACGTATGATATTTCCGTGCAGGAAGTCTGCATTACCATATGATGAAGGATGGGTGGAGCGGAGAAAAATTCTCTCCGGCACCGGGACTGGAACCCGGGTTTTCAGCTCTACGTGCTGACGCTTTGAGCGTATTCCGAATCTCACCGGTGAGCAATCCGATGGCATCACGGTGTTCCGAATTTCACCGATGACGTCATTGATGCTCCACCGATGTCGCACCGGTGCTATCAACTTGCAGAGGTGGTGGCAGTCTCCATCAGTGAATCTGATTGGTTCTTGTATAGGGCGGGAATTAGCAGACGAATGACATAGTGCACTGTTGTGTCATGGCGGTATGTTCTGCTTTAGTTCTGCTGTATTGTTTGCAGTGAGCACAACGTAAAAACAATATGTTAATGGCTTATGAGCGAACATGTCAACGGACCAGTTATTACTACCGGTTCAAGAAATAAGTTGTTTATGATCTCTTTTATTTGAACGAGATTGCAGTACGGAAATTTCGCAAAATTTTGCTAGCGTAGCACAGATAACCACTTACACAGTCGCCATGACTGCATCGATTCTTTCAGCAGTTTTGTTCCTTATTTTCGTTGCAACGTGACGTCATTGATGCCACCGGACCGGTGAGATTCGGAATACGCTGTTTATCCACTAAGCCACACCGGATTCCAGTCCCGATGCCGGATTGAATCCTCTCAGTTTAAGCTCCACCTCTTAGTTTCTCTTTAGTGGCCAACCCTCATGCACTGTGTCACAGATGTGTGACAGTGGCACTATGTCCAACACACTATGTGCAGAAGTGCACTCATTACAAATGACTAAGTGGCCGGGAACCGACGGAATAAGCAACAATTACAACCCATTTGTGCGGAAAATATATCGTTCTGTTCACTTAAAAATGGAGTATATTTTCATTTTTGTTTTTTTGTTTTTTACAGTTCAACCTATTGATAGTCCACCGTTGTGGAGTAACAGTTAGCATGATTGACCGTGAACGAGCATAGGCCCGGGTTCAAATCCAGGTTGGGACAAGTTACCTGGTTAAGGTTTTTTCCAGGATTTTCCTGTCATTCCGTTACGAGCAAATGCTGGGAAACTTTCGGAGCTAGACCCTCGACTCACTTCGCTGGCATTATCACCATCTCATTCGTACATAGATAATCATCGCAGTTGTTAAAGAGTCGTAAAATAACCATTAAAACATATTGCTTCTACATTTGCTGTAAATGCAAAGAAGGAAATAGGAAACATTTTCAAACAAAATTCTAGCATGAAATCAATATTTTCACCTCCTGTAACATTTAGAATTTGCATGTTAAAACCTTTTTGTCCGCAGGTATTCAATTATTGTTTATACAAACAAAAAACAGAGTTCAGCTTCACTGAAGGTTAATTCCAAAGTATGATCTCGGATTAAGTATTTACACAACTGGTCCGAAGAAAACAAGCGCCGATACAAGTAACAGTCTGGATGTCATGCCAATGAAAATTCTGAATTGGGCAGGTAACAAAGTTTTTTCTTTCTTTTTCTTCCAAAAGTAGTACTGAAGCCAGTATTCGCTCCGAGTTGTAATGAGAGAAAAGGTGGTGAGGCGGACTTTCGTAAAAAGCGAACAGCTCTGTGACACGACAGGAGACATCTTGACGGCAACGCCCTCGCAAGTCTGCCCCTGTGTATAGTCTCCAGGAAATAATAGATCGTCAGGTGAATTACGTCAGCACTTCGTTGTGGAGGCGTCAGTGAAGTAAAACCTATGCTTGCAGTCATTCATTAGGAGAAGCATTCTGACATAAACCGCACCGTGGTTGCATGCCATAACATATTTTTAGAGTTATGTATAATCTCCCCAGAACATTTCGGTTTGTCTGGCTATTCCTCCACCATCACATTATTATCGCCGCGTCATTATTTCAGTACATGAAAGGCCAATCATCATTCGGGATTTAAAAATCTTATATTCTGCTACTCAATCACAGTTTCCTGCCAATTTACAGTTATTTCACTGTAAACCTAGCATTCAACAATTTTTCCTCTTTTCTGCCTTCCTTTAAGTCTCCACATACTATTCATATAGCTTAATGTTGCCTATCATCTGATATCTTCTTCTGTCCCGGTAATTTTCCCGTTCACATTTCCTTCCAGTGCATTCTTCGCAGGCCACTGACTCAGCCAATTTATTTTTCTCTTCCTTTTTCCAGCATTATTCTTTCTTCATTCACTTTTTATAGCACAGTTTGCAGTCGTTTCTTTTCACTTCGACGTAATGTCCATATTTCTGACTCTACACAATGTCACACTACACACAAAGCACTTCCACTAGTTTCTTCATACGTTCCTTTTCCAAAGAACCTAATAAAATACTCTTTCTCCTATTAAAAGCTTTCTTTGCCATTCCTATCCTCCTTTTGACTTCCTAGCAGTAGATCATGTTGCTGCTTATAGTACATAGCAAGTATGTGAAGCTATCGACTTGCTCTACTGCCTCATTTAGAATTCGTAAGTTTACCTTCTTTAATCTTCTTCCTATGACCATTGTCTTCGTTTTGTTTGAATTTATTTTCATCCCATACTTCTGACAGCTATCACTGAGCTCCATTAGCATATCGTCGTTGTTCCTGCAATAACTCCTATGTGACATATTTATCGATTTTCAGATTTTTGCTCTATTAAATAACTTAAATAGTGATACAGCAAATAATAAAATAATAAAAATAATAAAATAATAAAATAAATGTAATTATATTTGTTTCGAAAATGTAAGAATTCACTGTCTCCTATGTACGGCTGCCATAGAATGAATAAATGTGTTTTTTCTTCCTACTGAAAAATTTTATATTTTGCACATAGGAGTTATTGCAGGACAACACTATATACAGTATCTTAGTATCATCTCTCTTCTGTTAACAACGCCATATCAGCAGCAAATCTTAGGCACTTTATTGTTCTTCTTCCTATTATCACTCTTCCCATGTTCTGAAAAAGTTCTTCACTATGTCCTCCAAGTAGATGTTGAACAGGGTAGGTGATAAAGGTATCCTTGACGTACTCCTCTCCCTATTTCATTTCCTTCTGACATTTCTTCTCCTATCCTGACTTTGACTCGTTGTTTCATACAAAGATTACTCAACAGCCTTCTCTCTTTCCAATCCACGCCAATTTTCTTTAGTATCCCTGGCAGTTTAATCCAATCCACTCTGTCAAAAGTCTTTTCTAGGACCCTAAAAATGCTATATACACTTCTTTATTATTCCTTAGGTATCTTACGTCGATTGTTCAATTAATCAATCAATCAATCAATCAATCAATAAGTCAATCAATCAATTGTTTATTAATATGATGAGCAACAGTCTGTTGAAATAGACATAAAATGTACTAGATTACAAGAGATATAAAATAATATTTAACATAAAATGTAAAAACAAATGAATACAAAAAAACCAGTGAAATAACAATATTGGTAGTAATAATAATAATAATAATAATAATAACCAATACTAATAATAATCGTAATAATACAGAGCAACCCTGCTTAGAAATTTAGAATACATTTACAGTGGAGTCAAGAAATTCACTCATACCACAGTCTAGTAGGATACACTCACGAATTTCAAAAACGTAGTAAATATGCATCCATAAATAGTTGCCAACCACTAGGGTCGCTAATATCGCCCCATTACAGACAATGCGAAATAGTATCGTTAATAAGTATTTAATGAATTTCAATCTTAAGGCATATAAACTTGCAAATGTTTATTTGCTATTTAATAACAATATATTAACGTTTTCGCCGTTTAGGGCATCTTCGGATATAACAAAACATGTTATCTGGACCTATAATAGTATATTATGCAAATAACAAGGAAAATAGAGAACAATATATGTGATACATGAAATTCATGAGCTTTATGTAGATATAACATGATACAGGATGAATATTTAGATAATCTTTGAATTTGAACTTAGACTGGACGAATGTTTTATTTTATACATATAGCTCATGTTACAATTAATATACAATGTTTAAAATTTGTCAATGATGTTATTTTTAAAATTTACAATGATGATAATAAAATATTTAAAGTAATCATGGCTGAAAGTTGTCGTAAGTTACAAGATAGTATGCGTAGTTAATGTTCGTGTGTTTTGTAATTATTTCACTTAGAGAGGCCGTTGGCATTTGAATGAATGTTGTTTAACGTTGATGACTACTTTACAATTGATATACAGTGATTAAATTAGTCAATGTTAAATTTTAAATTTTATAATGAAGATAATAAAATATTTAGAGTAATCATGGCTGAAAATTGTCGTAAGTTCAAAATAGTTTTCGTAGTTGATGTTGTATGTTTTGTAATTGTTTCACTTAGAGGTCATTGACTTTGAAATGGCTACTCTGATGTGATGACATCCTATTACGTATTCTCAGGTTTATTGAAGTATATAAATGATTACTTTAAATATTTTATTATCATCATTGTAAATTTTAAAAATAACATCATTGACAAATTTTAAACATTGTATATTAATTGTAACATGAGCTATATGTATAAAATAAAACATTCGTCCAGTCTAAGTTCAAATTCAAAGATTATCTCAATATTCATCCTGTATCATGTTATATCTACATAAAGCTCATGAATTTCATGTATCACATATATTGTTCTCTATTTTCCTTGTTATTTGCATAATATACTATTATAGGTCCAGATAACATGTTTTGTTATATCTGAAGATGCCCTAAACGGCGAAAACGTTCATATATTGTTATTAAATAGCAAATAAACATTTGCAAGTTTATATGCCTTAAGATTGAAATTCATTAAATACTTATTAATAATTTACCAGGCGTATTGATATATTAAAATGAATTGTAAAAAAATTGGAAATAGTATCGGCACAGTCTATTGTTCCTAGCTCCCTCACAACTCAAACTTCGTGACTGTATATACTAGACTGTGCTAATACTATAGAACGGATGATTGATTAACAGTTATACAAAACTGATTTAAAATATATATAACTTACATCATGTGCCTATTGTGGTAACTTATTAAACATTGTTATAGCAATAGAATTGAACCATTTTTTGGACTTACTTATTATTTTTTGTTATTTTTTATTTATTTATTTATTTATTTTTTGTAGAATGAGAATCTTGGATATGCTACTGCTATTTCCCCAAATATAAATACCATATGATAATATACTATTGAAGAAGATGTAATAAGAGTGAGGTAGAATTTTGGTATTAAAGGTTTTAAATGTCTTAATAAGTAAATTACTTTTGATATCCTAATATTTAACAAATTAATATGTTCATCCCATTTTAGTACCTTTCCCATTCCTGAATCACAATGTCCTGTATATTGGATTGCCGAACTAGAGAAAATAATTAAAATATTACAAAACACTAAAGTTAAAAACCGATGTTACTTATGAGGAGATTTAATGTCATTGCATGGTGCCGTTTTTTAGAATAGGATGATAATGTTTGGTATGGAAGTAAAAACAAGTGAAATAATAAGGGTTTCGAAGTTAGTGGAAGCGAAAATTACGATCTGCCATCCCTGAAAAGACCCGAAAGAAAAATAACCTTAAAGAAGATCATTGTAACCATTATTAAGGTCATTCCAAATGAAATGCGTTGTTTAAATTTGTGACTTGGGATTGGGTAAATAGCTAAAACACGTGCATAAGGAAGGATAGTGTAATTCAGCGAGATTTCACAACGTACTTGCGGTGTAACAACATTATCACAATTGCTTTCCGAATATTCTCCACATATCTAAAGCCACCTCCGTTACTTTGTCCATTCTCTTTGACACAAATTTATGCTCTCCCTTCACTTGCTCTAATTCCTAAATGCCCTGACATCAGTATAAAGCGGTATCACGTTACAGACCTGGCTTCATTGTAATCCCACCCACTACAGTTTCAGATCCACGTACTTGTGACAATTTACACATCATGAAAACAATATTAATTGTTTGAACTGGGAAGAGGTTGGCAACCATTTGCTTGGAGTAAGCTCTTTCTATTATATCACACATAACCCATGAATAACAACACTCAGCAGAGATTAACATTACAAACGGGTTTAGAAATTCATGAAAACTGGCAGTGAAAATGTATTAATCAGAAGTTTGTAAAACCGACCTACAGACAAATTAAATACTTTTCCATCTTTGTCAGAGGTCTGCATCGGACGTTTTCGCTCGAGCGCCAAGTAGTTCATAGCATAATCCGATAGGTAGCGCACATGCATAATGGGTAAAATTGTCACGAGCGATAAATCCTCGAACGGTATAAGCCGAGCGTTAGAGATTCGTTCTTGTTACAGTGATGAACTGTGTAGTAACATCATAGATGTTTATCATTTCAAAACTTTGCAGTGTTTAACTAGCCTCTCCATAGTACAACTACAAAACTTGCTTTAAAATGTAATATAAATGTTGTAGGTAAATGTTTCCCCCCCCCCCCACACAGGAGTGATTTTGTTTTTGCCACATCTGATAGATGTTATTGGATGTATATGTAATTATTATAAACGGAGAACACAATCACGATAATGCAAGAACTGTATCAAGTTTTCTAGTAATAGTAATATTAATAATAATAATAATAATAACAATAAATAATAATAATAATAATAATAATCTCTCATAATTAGTGTATCAATCTTTGCGTCTGTAACAGTTGTGCAGCATGATTATTCGTTTTATTATATTTTCTGTGACGTTATCTCTGTACTAATATTGTTATTAATCTACTGCTAACTCAATAATATTTTGTAAAACGTTTCTACATTGTCACAGTATATAGGCTGAACACTATGTATGGACCTATCATATTATATATGTGGTAAATCAAATATTGAATAATTATTAATTAGCAATGCTAACTGTATATCGAACTTTTTCATACTATTTTATTTATAACTTCATGTTCCTGTTTTGGTACGTTCCATTGACTGTTCCACTAAACGTTTGTCATAAACACAGAAAATAAAGTCTTATTTTTACAGTGCGAGCAAAACATATGTGTATCTTATCTGTCGCCTTCTATACAGTACAAGATAAGACATGTCGGTGAGATGACCTTGTACTGTGCTTCTATTTATTACGAGCGTATCACGACCGATCGTATCTCACTCGAGGGTACGACACTCGACCGAGTTCAAGCGAGCGATTTAACTCCAATGCAGCACTCTGATTCTTTGCAATGTAGCATAATGTAACAAACAGTGTCATGTACAGTAAATGGGAGAGAATTTTTTTTGCTATGCCTACATTTAATACAGTAACTGAAACAAAAAAACAAGTTAGGGAAAACAAAGGTTAAACTTTTTAACTACGTCAAATATGAGCGTGTGGAGGCATGTAAAAATAACTCATTAAAACATATTTCGAATACGAATTAAATCCCTTTATACATCAAGAGAGAACAGTCAGCAGTGTATCTGATGCATCAAGATTGTGGTCGGACGTGGGTTCCAATCCTATTTAAGCTGAATACTAGGTTGCGTTTTTCTGAAATTCTACCCACGCTATCAAGGTCACAGACCTCCAGCTGAATGCATACAATCGAGAGACTACTGAAAGTTGAAGTGAATGTTATTGACATTGGTGGCAAAATCGAAACTACATCTCATACTGCACAGCCCGATCGGTATTACAGGTATTCATTATACCAACATTGTTATTTTTAATTGATTATTTTACAATGGTTTATCAACTGCTATGGTTATCTAGCGTGTGAGTTAGATGAAGATGACAATGCCGGTGAAATGAGTTCAGGGTCCAGCGTCGAAAGTTAGCATTTGGCCTTAGTGGGTTGAGGGAAAACCTCGGAAAAACCTCAATCAGGGAATTTGTCCCAACCAAGATTTGAACACGGGCTCATTGGTTCACGATCAGACATGTTAACTGTTACTCTACAGTGGTGGACAACATTGTTATTATTATTATTATTATTATTATTATTATTATTATTACTATTATTATTAGGCTATTATTATTATTATTATTATCATTATTATTATTAGGCTATTATCATTATTATTACTTGGACTCTCACTTTGAGAGAGGAACATAGGTTAAGAGTGTTTGACAATAAGGTGCTTAGGAAAATATTTGGGGCTAAGAGGGATGAAGTTACAGGAGAATGGAGAAAGTTAGATATATAAAGATAGATAAGTGCATTTATTGATGCATAATAAATTATACAAACTCATGTACACAAGATCCTTCGGACGAGCCCGTGCGGCCATTCGTGCTATAACTATGCACAGTTTGAATCTTCAAAACGAAAATAATACCTACTAATAATAAAATAGTAAAACAACAGTTATTATTATTACTACCGTTATCCGTTTGAGATGAGCAGGGCATTTAGCACGTATGGGCGAATCCAGAAATGCTTATAGAGTGTTAGTTGGGATGCCGGAGGGAAAAAGACCTTTGGGGAGGCCGAGACGTAGATGGGAAGATAATATTAAAATGAATTTGAGGAAGGTGGTATAAGATGGTAGAGACTGGATTAATCTTGCTCAGGATAGGGACCAATGTGAGGGCGGCAATGATCCTCTGGAAAGCCTGTAAGTACTTATTATTATTATTATTATTATTATTATTATTATTATTATTATCATTTGTATTATTATTATTATTATTATTATTATTATTATTACGTAACTCTTATTTATATTCTTTTTCTTCTTCCTCAATGCTATAAATTCTAATAATTCTGCATCATCTTCCGGAGAAGGCTCGGGGATCCATGATCTATACAAGATTATGTTTTCAAGAAACAAAGGAATCCATCATTTCTGTGCAGAGTTTTCTCTGTATGGTCTGTAGTCTGAAATAGTTCTTCTCTGTCTGTACTTCGTTCCATAATGTCTGACAGAAGATGTAAACAGTGCTGGCAGAGAGAGAGAGAGAGAAGTATAATAATTGCCATTGAACCAGTGACAGTGGTCTGATTCCACGCTTATTTTGAAGTTTGGCGGTCTGAAGAGTTCAACCTTGGCCAAACTTCAAGACAAGCGTGGAATGAGACCTCTGCCATTGGTTGAATAGCAATTATCCTTTTCATTGTCTCTGTCGATACTGTTTACATCTCCTGTCAGAAGTATAGTTTTCTCGGTTTAGTTTGTTACAGGCCTAACTCGCTTTTTTCTTGCCACGCGTCATCCTATAGAACTAATGTAGGATTTATCACAATTTAAATCTGTGAGGCATAAGCGAAATGACATACAATTTTGAACGATATTATTACGAGTGTTAGCAAACGATCAGAAAAACTTTAAAATCTGCTTAACCGTAATACTGTGGAATTGACACTACGGACAAGTAATCGTGGTACTGACGTTCACGGAGATGTCTTTATAAGAAGCATTACTACAGATTCCTTCCCACCTGCGACCTTTTCCAGCAGCCCTCGGAAATCTGATTTGCCGTATTTCTGTTTCCTTACACGCTGTGACAGTTCGTTTCATAGAATCCTTTATATCTCGCTTTCGTCTTATCCTGCAAGAAATTGGTTTTTCGACCGTTCTTTAGAATTCAAGACTGCTCAGCAACCGCAAGCTGAAGTAATGCCCACGGACGGGATATGACGTAGTGTTTAATCAACATGATGTATTACATCTTAAATAATAACCATGGCAGTTTCTGTGTCATATAAATGGGTAACAGCCGACATTTTATGTGATAAAAAGGTTTATTATAGTTAACTTATCTGCAATATATATTAGGAATATTTATTTTTCAGTCACTGACTTTACTGCAATATATGCAAGGTACAAAACCTTTACGTTACATGTTTTAAAAATCGTATGAACGTTTTCGTTGGATTTTGCCAACATCATCAGATACGACATTCATTCCAGCAATATCATTAGTCTCTACAAATACAATACATATTAAATAGCATACAGAGTAATAAAACATACTAAAAACCACCATAATTAGGATACAAATGTCATACTTATGTGACTGCCCTTATTATCAAATAGTTAAAAGTACACTTGTGAATGTGTGTTTGCAAGTCTTCACAAGTAAAATAATAAAAAATAATAAAATAGAATATACTGCATATTGTAAAATGTGAAGAGATGCAATTACAGTATTTTAACTATATTAGCGAATTTGTTTATGTTCGTGTTCTTATATTCTTTTTGATGCACGTTTTTCCACTTCCAGATATGTGTGCATCGTGGTGTAGGTTTGCCTTGAGTGCTTCTTCTAACTTATTATGGATGTCTTTGTGTCGACAATATACAGTGGCTCCCATAAATATTCGGTTCGTGATTGGTTTTACAATATTTTGCTATTGTTGTTTTGTTCTCTGTTCAAGCGAACCTGCATTTCGTTGCAGATAAATCATTTAAACACTTTGTACATAACGTTAAAGAATTTACATCGAAAGTTTAATATTTACGATGTAATAACAATTAATCGTTAAGTAACATGAAAGCTCACTCTCTTTAATATTCGGTTTTGATTTATTTGCTTTCAATCCAATGCACGTTTTCTGTTGATATCATTGTAGGGTTCAGTAGCGAACGCGCAATCATTATGTCTACACGTGGTGCACAGCCCAGGCGAGGTTGGATTAATCTACAGGTCGTCAAATTGGTCGCAAAGGAAACAAAACAACTTTTGTGATCTATCATGACGAAAAGGAGCTAAAGTACACAAAAATAGCCAAAATATTAGTATGAGTAGGAATACAGTTGGGGATGTAGTGAGAAGAAACAGAAACGAAGGCAGAATCGAGTACATACCAAAAAAAAAAAAAAAAGGGCAGCAAAAAAAAATTAACTGAATGTGAAGAATGCTCCATCCTGAAGAAAATAAAAGAAAATCCTCGGCTAAGTGCAACGAAATTTGCAGCATGTGTTCGTGAGGAGTTTAGCAAGCAGGTAGGTGCCGAAACAATTCGAAGAGTTTTGAGGAAAAAGGGGTTTAATGGGAGAGTGTGTAGGAGACAACCTTACATAAATGAAATAAATAAAAGGAGGCGGCTTCAGTTCGTAAGGGAACATGTCCATAAAGAGGAAGACTGGGGGACGATGTGATATTTGCTGATGAAAGCAAATTTAACGTCTTCGGGTCGGATGGACAACAGTACGTGTGGCGTAAGAAAAATGAAGATCTCGAAAAAAAAAAAAGAATTTGTTGCCAACAGTGAAACACGGTGGGGACAACGTCATGGTATGGGGTTGTATGGCTGCAGGTGGGGTTAGTGAACTTTTCATAGGAAAAAGGATGAATTAGCATGTGTATTTGGACATTATGAGAAATAATTTAAAACGAAGTGAAGAGAGTCCAGGGATTAAAGACAGTTTCAAGTACTATCAGGAAAATGATCCTAAACATACAGATGAAAAAGTGCGTTTATGGCTTCTATACAACTGTCCGAACACTAACACAACCACCGAATTTAAATCCGATTGAGAATCTGTGGGAGAAACCTAATCGCAAGATCAAACAATTTCCTATCACTTCCAAGACAGAACTGAAACGGAGATTAACGGAAGAATGGAAGAAAATTATTCCCCAATTTACTACGGAGTTATCCAGGAGCATGCCAAGGCGCTGGTGGGCTGTTTTGAGGCAAAAGGGGTTTTCAACAAAATATTGAATTGAACAAACCGAATATTAATGAGGCACTATGTTATATCACAAATAATGTAACAATGTTTATAATTTTTATTTATGTAACAGAGAAGATGTTTTTCATTTTGTTGTAATTCCATATAATTTGGCGGAGAGTACACTTTTAAGTTTATTATAGTGCACACTTTTATTTTCATTAATTTTTTTTAAAATAATTAGTGTATTTATTTTAATCTTACATGTCAGTCAAACCGAATATTAATGGGAGCCACTGTATTTCAATGTTAGGTTGTTTTATGTTGATTAGTAGTATATGCTTAATTAGACGGTAATGCTATTCATCCAAGATGGTTAATTTGTTTTATGGTCGGTATCCAAATACTGCTGTTATGGTAAAATATGTAATAAGGTGCAAGTCAGCTGTTAGGTCTAATTAATGCAGACGTGTGTATTCGTTAGATGTTGGTTGTATGAAGGCTATGTGAAGACTGTTTATTTGGGTATAGTTAATATTCTATACAATATATAATAGCTCTAAATAAAATTACAAGTGTCTACATAGGGTTGCCAAACCTCCCGCATTTCCCGTGATCTCCCGTATTTGCCCTTAAATTTTAACAGTATTCCGGCTCAAGTAATATTCTTCTCTTCGAGCATTTTTCTCCTTTATTTTTGCATAATGTAACAATTTTTATTCTAAATATTTGATTTTGCCGTGAATGATGATTGTTTATATGATGAGTTTTGTTGTTCAAGAGCTGCATTAAAATACGCAGTTTTTATAAAACGTAATGCTTGCCAAGAATGGGTTTTTGTGCTCACCCGTTTAAAATCAAACCATGTTAATGTTATAAATTCGGAAAAACTGGCTAGTTTTGTTCTAAGCATACCAAGTAGTAATGCTCATGCAATACAAAGAGGGTTTTTTATCTCATGAACAATAATTGGACAGATGTTCGAAACATGAGCACGACACATCTAATCAAATCAGAGCTGAAAACTGCAGTCGACTTCAACATTTACGCGAAATATGTCTCAAAATAGGTACTCTTAATTTAAGTCCAGCTGCCGAAGTGTAGAATAAAATTGTTTTTTTAATAACTGAATCGAATAGTTTGTCTATTTTCTATGTGAAATTTTGTCGATTCCTTAGTCTCTCGTATTTTATTCAAAAACAGTTGGCAACCGTATGCCTAGAATAGTCTGTGCGGGTTTATTAGACTTGTAAAGGGCAAAATAGACACTAAAAGACGCATAGAATAGCAGTAGCAGTAGTACAGGGACATCATTTTATTTTTACTTGCATTTTTATTGTACCTGCATTTCTGAATGTACTTGACTCTCACCCCTTCACTAATGTCCTTGCTCCCGTCAGACACACAAACTTACGGCCGCTGTTGCATTCGAAGTCTTCAAGCAGTGAAGTAAACACTGCAGTGTATAGTGTGTTTCATAAATATGATTGCGTTTTCTATAGAAGAAAGAACCTATTTATATTAATATCGTACTAAAAAATTATATTCAAGAAACGATAAATTCAATTTCAGAGAATATGCTTCAAAATGTTTTTAATAATATGCGTACTGAATTGAAGCCTGCATTGTAATGAACGGCAACCATTTGCAGCAACTTGTTTAAAAATTCAGATTAGCTTTTTTTTGAATTGAGGTGGCTAGAAGCAAAGGAATGCTAGTGACATTTGTAATAACATGAGTTAAGTGCATCCAGTGTAAGCAAAAGTATCTAAAATTTTAGTGGCAAAGGGATATTTTAATCGCATCATACATTAAAATTTAAATAACAAATTTCACCGATTTTACGAAAGCTTAAATATTTAAACCCCTTTTTCTCAAAAGTAACTTAAGTGCACTTACAGCCCTTTACTTATGACCACCTCAATTTACTGTAAATGCACTCTCTATATTGTATAACATCAATAACTAATATGCTAAATAAAGTAGACATTACATAACGAACATAGCCGCCTGAAAAGTTGAGTTTTTGAAAAAAAAAAATGTTACTACTCTACTGTATTTTGATAAATTCCGTAAAAGTGATGATCAAATTGAAAATCGTAATATCGTATTTCCCTACAACATAAATGGATACAGTCCACACCTGTGGAGTAACGGTCAGCGTGTCTGGCCGCGAAACCAGGTGGCCCGGGTTCGAATCCCGGTCGGGGCAAGTTATCTGGTTGAGGTTTTTTCCGGGGTTTTCCCTCAACCCAATACGAGCAAATGTTGGGTAACTTTCGGTGTTGGACCCCGGATTCATTTCACCGGCATTATCACCTTCATATCATTCAGACGCTAAATAACCTAGATGTTGATACAGCGTCGTAAAATAATCCAATAAAATAAAAAAATAAATGGATACACTACTTTTCTCTCCTCCTATACCTAGTAAAATGATTTGTTTACATATTGCACTAGTAACATCAAACTCCTGTAATGGAAGGGGGAAACAGTGTTTCCGAGTATAGCCAGGTTAATGTTAAAAATGTTGGTAAAAATAAAGTGATGTCCCTGTAGTAGTATAGCCTATCGCATGGCAGATTTAAGGGTGGTGATGGGTGAAATTTATATTTTCTACATTTTTCAAGCTATGCCCTTGATTTTTTGTACACATAATCACGGTGTGATAGCTAATGATGTGGTGAAGTTTTATTTCTGTGAGTGAATTAGTTTCTGAGTCAACAAAAATATTTTGAAAAATATGGCTATTTCCAAATAAAATGTGTCGCTCAATGTTTCAGAAAAATGCTTGATTTTTTTTTTTTGCAAGACCAATGGCATATGTAGAAAAACATCATTCATTAGTTCTCCTATATCTTTACTACAAAAGGGGAAGAAATTTTTTATAACCACTGTATATCTAAAAATATAAATTTTCCATTGCCACTACAAATATTTATTTTTTTTATTTAAAAAACTATTCATTAACCATAAAAAAAAGCCATGCGGCATTTTATTAACCATAGTACAGGACCTACAGAACTTGCAGTAAAAATTTCGTTTTCCTATCATCAAAATAGAAAGAACCTTTACACTTCAATCCTGACGAATTGTGCTGAAAAAAAGTATGCGAAAACAACGATTTTTGCTTCAAAATGACCAAAATTTCACTTATCACCCTCCTTAAGGCTACAAATCCTTTTCTTCCACTCAATCAGGTTTGAAACATACACACGAAATTTAAGTTATATTCTAAAATAATCAGACTATATAAAACACAAAAAGGTCCTAAATTTAAGTTAAATTCCGCGTATCTAAACTAATCAGGATATATACAACACCAAATAGGTCCTAAATTTGAGTTATATTTCGCGTATCTAAAATAATCAGGCTATAAAGAACACAAAAAAGGTCCTAAATTTAAGTTACATTCCGCGTCTCTAAAATAATCAGGCTATATAAACACAAAATAGGACCTAAATTTGAGTTATATTCCGCGTCTCTAAAATAATCAGGCTATATAAACACAAAATAGGACCTAAATTTAAGTTATATTACGCGTATCTAAAATAATGAGATCATATAAAACACAAAAAAGGTCCTAAATTTAAGTTACATTCCGCGTATCTAAAATAATGAGATCATATAAAACACAAAAAGTTCCTAAATTTAAGTTATATTCCGCGTATCTAAAATAATGAGATCATATAAAACACAAAAAAGGTCCTAAATTTAAGTTACATTCCGCGTCTCTAAAATAATCAGGCTATATAAACAAAACATAGGTACTAAATTTGAGTTATATTCCGCGTATCTAAAATATTCATGCTATGTTAGATGTCTGAAATATTGTCTTTCACAGGATAATTAGGCTCATAAAACACAACGTAGAGCATAACATTTAAAACTGCAAATTAGAGACTACAAAACTAAAAATAAGTTCTAAATGAAGTACAGGAACAACGAAATTGAAGTAAATGTATTTAACGCTAACAAAGTATCACAAACACCCACAAAGTATCAGAGCCAACAGAGAAAATAACACAATCAACACACCGTTCTTTCAAACAAATTTCAACCGTCATCACCATTAAAAAATTTGTCACAGTGGACATCACAGGGAATTAACTCCAATTTTCTAACTGTGCGACCGAAAATGTGAGGCGTTTGTAACTTAGTTTTTTATTTGTAGGCTGTAAACCAACACTCTACATCTGCCTAATGATGTTACAAAAGGTACTTCTGATTACGTGTTACGTTGTGAACAAAATACAGCTTTCACTTGTAAAATGTGGACTTCTCTGAAGACATTTTACGTTTAGGAGTATAGAACTATAATTTTATTGGATTTTTTTTTATGCGGAGGGATCTGAAGGCTTGCACTGCAGCCTGAGGCTTATAGCGCTTACCAATCCTGTTCTATGAACGATATTATCGCTGAACTCTTAAGGCTGGTTAACAATAAACCGGGAACGAGAACCAGAATGAAAACGAGAAGCAGAGGACGTGAAAATGAAAATTTTTTATTCACAATAAACCGAGAACGTAGACGACTAGGCATATCGATATACATGTCAATAACGATATGTAAAGTTTATATTACGCATTCTGATGTTATTTGTGTATAATTGACCAATGGCGTTCTCTCATGAGTACAAGGCAGCCAACATAAGCACAGGTTAAGCAACTTCGAAATTTCAACTGAAACATTTCATTAGGTACGGTACTATAAATATGCCTATGCATCTTTATTATCACAACCTATTTTAAGTCTACCATAACGTAAAATAATTAGAGAAGAAATATTTGTAATAGAATAAAAATGAACACAACAGTAGTTATTGAATTGAAGCATGAATATGTAGTGTGTAATACAACCAATACAGTAATAAAATATGATTCGCTTAAGATCGGTGTTCAAAGATGCAGCTATTGAAAGCCACGTATTCTTCTTCTTTTCTCATCTTTATGCGAGGCGCGCCGCTTATCGTAAATGTGAGGATTTTCATCAACACTCAATATTAGAATCTCATCAAATAAAACTTTCTCCATGATGCACAGCACAGAACAAAATAATGTATAGATTATGTCACGGTCTTCTTGCTACAAAATATACGACGACAAAATAGCTTTTAGATGGCAATAGAATGAATCTAGTGGGCTGTGATCGGAAACATGAACGCCAAAGTTGAAACTTGGCCAACTCTCCGTTCCCGATCCCGGGCTCCGGCAAGCTTTTCGTTAATTGTGAATGCTCACATTTAAATGTACACATTTTAACAATTTTACCGTTTTCGTTTTCGTTCCGATTCTCGTTTCCGGTTTATTGTGAACCAGCCTTAAAGGCTGATTCACAATAAACCGGAAACGAGAACGGAAAAATTGTTAAAATAAATATTTAAATGTGAGCATTCACAATTAACGAGTAGCTTGAAGGAGCCCGGGAACGGAAACGTGAGAGTTGACCAAGTTTAACTTTGCCGTTCTCGTTTCCCATCACAGCCCATTAGATTCATTCTGTTGTCATCAAAAAGATATTTGGTGGTCGTATATATTTTACAGCAAGAAGGCCGTGACATAATTTCTTGTTCATTCATTGTTTGTAACTAACGCAGAGATTCAGTAGAAACGCTTTCCATGTATGCTACGTGCATAATATGTGACCAGACTATCATGTGAATTGAATTCTGAAATATTCCGCGTCTTAAATTTTGAGGCTGGTTAACCTGTGTTTACGTTGGCCGGCTTATAGCCCTACTCCTGAGAGAATTCCATTGGTCAAGTATACAGAAACAATATTAGAATACTGTAATATCGACTTTACTTATCGTTATTGACATACATATCGAT
Source organism: Periplaneta americana (assembly GCF_040183065.1). Taxonomy (NCBI): domain Eukaryota; kingdom Metazoa; phylum Arthropoda; class Insecta; order Blattodea; family Blattidae; genus Periplaneta; species Periplaneta americana. The sequence continues at coordinate 46,415,450 of NC_091117.1, read as the reverse complement.
ATGCTAGCCGTTTCCGTTCTCGGTTTGTTGTAAATAAAAAATCTTCACGTTCACGTTCTTCGCTTCCCGTTCTCGTTCTTGTTTCCGGTGTATTGTGAACTAGCCTTTACTCTTATAGGCTACGTGTACAACAACACTTTCGCTGACTAGGAACGATCTGCCGGCCGCATTGTACTATTACCTGCGGGATAACAAGCAAATAATCTACCGTACAAGTGAACCGTAAGTAATTAATTTCAAGGAGTTATTCTTTGAGATATTTCAAACAAAAAAGTTTCATACAATTTTACTAGTTTTTGCTTCGTTTTCGAGATAAATATTGTTTTATATTAAATAATTCATAGTATGTTTTGGGGAAGCCATTGATTTAACTCCCAATATGTCCAGTCAATTTAAGAGAGCACTGTATTAAGATAATAAATGATTGAAAGAATTTTAGTTTTATTTATTAAATGTGCAGAAATTTGATACAAACAAATGTAACTTTTCGTTCTGCAAAGGAATTTTACAATGTTATATAATTATGTTCGGATCAAATTTCTGCACATTTAAAGTACAAAACTAAAATTCTTTGAACAGTTTATTATCATAATACCCTGCTCTCTTAAATTGACTGAACATATCAATTCAATTCAATTTATTGAGCCATTAAACATATAGTGATAGGTTTCGTCACAAATACAGAAGGGGGAAAAAAAACATTTGAAAATACACATATAATTGAAAACAGTACAGTTTAATTAGAATGAAAACACAAATAATTTGAAACTTAAAAATTAATGAAAATAATTCACTCAATGTATTATTTGTAACTAAATGTAAATGAATTTAAGTTTAAAATAACTCATCTACAGAGTAGAAAGGATTAATTAGAAGGCAATTATAAAATATAGTTTTGAAACTATTGGTTGGTAAAATACTTAGAAAGTCGAAATACAACAGTGTTCATAAGTTAAGATTAAAAATTATCTCCATTTTTAATTTTAATAATTTGTTGGTAACTTATAATATTGACTGAGAAGCTTATTATATAATTTCATCCCCATGACAGAAACATTTGTACCAGTTTTATGTAATCTACAGTATGGAATATTAATTTGTTCACTATTTCTAATTTCATGATCATGTATATTGGCTACTATAGTCGCGTCGCTGTTATTTCCGGCGTGATTCCTTCTCTTTGCTTACGCCTTAGGAAGTGAAGGCTCTATAAAGACTAGATAGGTAGTATCTTCGCCATTTTTATTCTTTCGTTGCCGAACTACCAGACGAGGAATCTATTTGCCGCACCGTTGAACTTTATCATGTCGTAGCTCCTATGATAATAAATCAAACGCACTGTAATTGAGCAAATAATTGAGCGGCAAATAACGTCCTCCTGAGCTTTCTGTGAACACCAACGAAAGAACCAAAAAGGCGGCCGATTATATTAAGTATTTATCAAGCTTTAGGAAGTACATAATGTCATCAGCAGCGAATAACAAGACACACACCTTTAAATGTAGCTGACCTGGAACGTGATTGACTGCCGGAAATAAGAGCGACGGGATTATAATGAGTAATTAAATATCGGGAAATAAATCAATGGCTTTCCCAAAACAGGCTATGAAATTTATTTCCAAGAAATAGTCTGCCCAGGCATCCTAGGTTGCCAAAAAACACAGAATAACACACATATAAGAATAATAACGATTACAGTAAAATAGATGAGTCAAATTGAAATCTGAACTAGGAGCTTAAATTTAAGAAATAATAAATTTGTACATATATTGTAACAATCACACACTAACGGATAGAAAAGGGGGGGATTATGATATTCCGTATAAATGATTTTTCAGAATCGCCACAGACTCTTTAATGCTAGAAGTAATTATTTTTGGAATGATGTCATGGATTCCAAATGTTTTGATAATGTTTACAGTTGATCGTGGGATGGTGCCCATCGCTCCGATCATTAAACCATGTACTTCCCAGGTGCCTTCCATCTGATATTTTACTCGAAAATACGGAATAGTAGGCTCATAAATTTGTTGTCTCTCTTTGTTGACCTCAGATGGTTGGGTCTGGCTCATCTCAAATCTAACAGTTGGGTCCAGTATAAAGCCTTTACTATTAGTCTTGTCTAGAGCCACGATGTCAGCTCTTCTAATTCCGCCGCCTTCAGACGCAACGCAGTGCACCTCTTCATGGACCTCGTAGGATCTTTTTCTAAGGGCTTGTCTATTAGTTTTCGGATGTTATGATGGCGTGAATTTCTCAGGAGTTCTCCATGCTGACAGGATCCTAGGACGTGTGCTAAGGTTTCAATCTCGTTGCAGTATCTGCAACGGAAACCGTCCAAGGATCTCCCATGAAGACTTCTCACTGGTGCTACGTTAGCATTCATCTTAATTGCGTTCCGCCATTCAGAGGAAGACAGACCCTCTTTCGTAAATTCTATTAAAGTTTTTTGTTTGAAATATCTCTCAGAATAATCACCTGAAATTAATAACATTGCTTACAGTTCATACTGTATTATGCCATTAGCGCTCGCGGAAACAGAGGTGCGCAGGGGGTGTAGGTTCGATTCCCGCTTAGGCTTGTTACCTGGTAGGTTTTTCAAAGTTTTTTTAACTCGTAAGGTCAATATCAGGTAATCTTTGATGAATCCTCGGCCTTATCTTGCTAAATACCATCTCGCTATCACCAATTTCACCGTCGCTAAAAACCTGCTAGTTAATACAGCGTCTTAAAAGAGCCATTTAAAATAATTGACAGTAGCTTGAAGACGAAGAGAGGAATCAGAAGAATATACGAACAGACTCCCATTTCTACTGCAGTCTATGTTGGAAACAGAATATAGACAGAAGATTTTGATTCTGAGACTCGAGTCAGTGGGGTAAAAGCGGTTAAGTCACGTGGCTTGTGGAATCATGAGGAGATTGTGCGCCCAGATGTTATCGATTCAATGTAACTTGGTCGGAGTTTGAGAGGGAATATGATCGTCGTCGGCAAGAGAGTAATTACCTTGAGCAGCCATAGAAAACACAACTGTTGCAGCTCCAAGAGTGCTGCACTAACAGGGATGTCAAGGCTTGCAGTTGTCAGCTCATTAGTAAACTTGTCTCATATCTAATTAGTGTAAATACGACGTTAAGGACTCACAGACAGGGAAGACGCTATTTTCGAGGTTAATATGAGAAGACTCATGAGTCTGCAGCTGATTTGTGACATATAACATTATCAGATGCACCAATTTCGAAAGATAAACGGAAATTAATCCATAGACAAAATAGTTAATGTAAAGGTTAGAAAATAAATTAATCGTGAATTGCAAAAATCCCAAAAGTCACGACTTTTCTCAAATTCAGTTATTCATATGGTTGTATTATTCTTACATAGGCCTTCCAAATGGTACAGAAATCCCACACAAGAGTCGTGTACAACCGGTTACGAAAAATAGAAATGATACGAGTATATTGCTACAGAACACCTGACGCTATAGATAGCACGCAGAGCTCTTCCGTCTCGCGGAGTGATACCGTGTTCGGTTTAACAACCTTTTAAGCTTTGTTTTTTTTAATCTCCTTAAGAAAGGACAGCCCTTAAAGCCCGCTGCAAGTAGGTCATAACATTCATTTATAGTTCGATTTAAAAATGAGAATTTACCTACATGCGTTCTTTGCTTCCTACATGTGATTTTAAAATCATGATCGTTCCTACCATAGTACGTTGGCTTCTCTAACCGAGACGTTATGTCTACCCATGCTTTTTGACCTCATCGTTGTTTTTATGAAACCTACTAGCCTATATGAACTATATGATAGTAGGTCTACAGAAAATAATTTTTCAAGAGGAAGAAAAAATGAATTAAAATCAATTGACCTACATTGATCCTCGATGATGTTATTAATGTTCATCATATTATATCGAATTATTTCATATTCTTATATACGCCCATTGATTTTTAATTAATTTTTTCTTCCTCCTGGAGAATTATTTTCTCTACTGTCTCTTAGCAGGTTTCATAAAAACAACGGTATGTTCTTATACAATGATGTTATTCTAGTTTTTCTACGCCTGTTTTCCAAATGTTATCGTATCATTACCGTTTCCTCTCTTACCTTTAACAAATTTAGCTCCATATACTGGATTCTTTCTGATATATGTATTCTATAGGATCCCAACATATATAGTCCCGTCGCTCTAATTTCCGGCAGCCAATCACGTTGCAGGTCGGCTACATTTAAACGTGTGCGTCTTGTGTTTCGCTGATGTGGTGAAGATGTAAAGCATTTCCTAAGGCTGGATAAATACTTAATATAATCGCCCGCCATTTTAGCTCTTTCGTTGGCGTTCGCAGAAATCACACGACGACGTTATTTGCCGCTCAATTATTTGTTGAATTACTGTGCGTTTGATTTATTATCATAGGAGCTACGACAAGATAATGTTTAACGGTGTGGCAAATAGATCCCTCGTCTGGTAGCTCGGCAACGAAAGAACAAAAATGGCGAACGATACTACCTACCTAGACTTTATAGAGCCTTGACTTCCTAAGACGTAAGCAAAGAGGAGGAGTCACGCCGGGAATGACAGCGTCGCGACTATAATTCCGTATTCTATTAACGGTCGCACTAACGTTAGATATGCTATTTCCCTCGATTTGGGGCTAGCTCTTTCAAGATTCTCATAAAGTGAAGTATCGCCTATACTTTTTCCATAACATTATCAATCTGTTCTTCCCAAGAAAGTCTGAAGTTTAAATATACTCCTAAGTATTTACAACATTGTTCTTGCAAGGGGAGGAAGATAGAGTATTTTGGTTACATTATGCGTCAACAAGAACATATGATGAAGGATGGATAGAACAGAGAATAATTCTCTCCGGCACCGGGACTCAAACCCGGGTTTTCAGCTTAGTGAACAGAGCGTCACCACGTAGAGCTGAAAGCCCGGGTTCGAGTCCCGGTGCCGGAGAGAATTTTTGTCTGTTCTATCCATCCTTCATCATATGGTAACGCAGAATTCCTTCACGGAAATATCATAGGCCTATGTACTTCGGTACATTATAATAATATGATATGCGTAAGTAATCACTTAGTGATTCAAGACGGCGCTCATCCCGGCGGATTCTCGGCCACTTACAAGGGAAGGGTTTCGGCTCGAACAGGAATTTTTGGTTAAAAATTTGTACATAGGCTTACCTCACAATGGTGATGAAGACCGTAATAGCATTCATTTGTGTAACTCTCCCTTTGGTCGGTATTGGTCAATACACTTCTTTAAAAATGTACGTGAGGATTCGCTATAAAATGCATGAAACAGCATGGAGCAGAGCAATAAGCACAACACGCAGAAGCAGCACCTGAACAATCTTCTGAACCACACTCCAGTGCTGAAAAATCAAATGCTTCCTGAATTACATTTTTGAAGTCCGAGACTTGTTCAGGATTCACTAACCAGCTGACTGCCAGGAATACTGAAGCATAGGGCGGTATACTGGAGCAGACAACTGGTTATGAATAACAGAGTGCATTTTCATTATAAACACTCGATTTTCCAAGTTAAGTTCTGGATTCTCAGCAAGAGTCCTTATGCAATCTGTTACCTCCGAGCATATCTTTTGTATTGTCTAAGGAAATAGATATCCAGAGGCTGGAAATATTTAGTTTTTTAGGTGGAATCATCATACATTCCATGTCTTAGCCTTGGAATAATTAATTTATTAAGGTCGTGTCCTTGTGCACATTCAATGACTCACAAAACAGTGTACATTTTTGATTAGCTGCAATATTTTCAGAGAGAACGTTGGAGAAGAATGTTCTTATATGGGCTCTAGACATTTTACCACTCGCACTAGCTTCTAGGCTAAGCTAGGCTTACGGGTAATGTGTCCCATCCCCTTAATTTGTGCAGTGCTCTCCCCACCCCTCAACTTGTACAGTGCTCTAACAGACAAACAACACATTACATAAACGAATGCTTTAGGGAGTTTTACAGAGATGTAAAGATGGGCCTGTATACAAATTTTGGATACGAAATTCCTGTTCGAGCTGAAACCCTTCCCTTGTTAGTCAGTCGTAATGAGTACACCTCTGTGCATGGTGCGTTGGACAGTGTGCCACTGGCACATATTCTGTGACACACTATATGAGGCCACCAAAGGGAAAACTGAGAGATAGAACTTAAATTGAGGGGATTCGATCCGGCATCGGAACTGGAATCTGGTGTGGCTTAGTGGATAAAGCGTCAGCACGTAGTGCTGAAAACCCGGGTTCCATTCCCGGTGCCGGAGAGAATTTTTCTCTGTTCTATCCATCCTTCAGCATATGAGCCGTTCAGAGCAGAAGTGGTATAAGTCAAGAATGGGTAATGAGGGTTGAAATAAACATTCTGTATAATACAGCGCAAAGTAGCAATTAATATTCACATTATTTAAACTATTAGTTGTCAGTTGATAGCCAGAATGACATATCAATTGCTACTTTGCGCTATATTTTACAGAATTTTTACTTTAAACCTCATTATCCAATTTTGACTTACATCACTTTTGCTCTGAACGGCTCATATGGTAACGCAGAATTCCTGCACGGAAATATCGTATGTACTTCGGTACATCATAATAATATGTCAACAAGAACAATAGCCTGTGAGTTATTACAGCTTAAACTGCAAAAAAAAAAAAAAAAAAAAAAAAAAAACTATTAATGATAGGAGAGATACAGAAAAAAGAATGATTATGCAATAGTTTGGACATCCATGCAGCTGTGAATAAAATTATGATCGCTAATAACGTATCCATTAGTAGAAGAAGAAGAAGAAGAAGAAGAAGAAGAAGAAGAAGAAGAAGAAATATCTACAGATTACTACAAGGCATGTTTTACAATTCAAGAATGTAGGGCTACTTTAACCTTGAGCATTCATCGCTTACTCAAGATATCTCTACTTAAACCCCATAGAGAGTGTATGGAAATTTAATGCCTTTCAGTCTGAATCGACGTTTACTCATTTATTCAACACGCACGCGACTCATTATGTTACCAAAGAAAAGAATTTAAATCCGTATTTAATTGCAATATAGACAATTACTCTGACAATGTTTCGAGGTTAGTTACATTAATAGTAGCACGCCACAATTGAAAGCGCCATAAAACATTAAAACCAGTAATAATGGTCATCACGTGTTTTCTTTTTGACGTACGCTAGTAATCGTTTTAGCCTTCACAACCGTACTTCATCATTAAAAATTCATTTATTTGTGACTCTATTTCATTCATACGCACTTTGCAGTTCTTACTCCTTATACGATTTTTCAATAAAAACCTACAAACGGACAAAAATGCTAACAAGCAAATATTCTCATGGGGGCAGATAAAAATGTAATTTCTTTTATCCCACCATATTAATAATGACAAAACGGGTGCTTATACAAATTTTGGACACTCGAGCGCAATTACGATGCCCCCTCCAAAACAGTAAGCTTCATTTGGGGCCGTTTACAGAAAAAAACACAATTTCATGGAAAGATATATTGGAACAGATACAGTAATCGTTGAGCTTTTTTTCACCACATTCCCCATCCGAATTGAAACATTTCTCGTACCGTGGGATCAACAGAGATGTCACTGGTTCCAATCCCAGGCGGCAGAATTCTACGACACAGGGATAAAACAGTTGATCGCACTTTATGAGAAATGTCTCAATTTCGGTGGGGAATATGTTGAAAAATAGCCCAACAATATCTGTATATGAATAATTTCAAGGGAAAAATTGTTCCGGGGCCGGTTATCGATCCCGAGACCCTTCGCTTAGCGCACGAATACTCTACCGACTGAGTTACCCCTAGGAAATATACACGACACCGTCACAATTATTCCCTCTATATTCACACAACTCAAACGGGCTGATAAGACGCCAGAAACCCAACTTTGAGTGCACACAATTCTGTGTGACTTAAATTGTGGCTTTCTGTTAACGTACCTGCAGTAACGAATACGTTATGCAAATTTCACTTTCAGCGAAGGGTCCCGGGATCGATACCCGGCCCCGGAACAATTTTTCCCTTGAAATTATTCAAGCCTGATTCACAGGGAACTTCTACCTGAAAGTCAGATTTGCATAATATCTGTATCTGTTTCAATAAATATTTTCATAAAGCTGTTTTCTTTCTGTAAACGGCCTAGGAAGACTTACTTTCTGGGGGGGACCCTCATAATTGCGGTCGAGTGGCCAAAATTTTGTGTAAGCACTTGTTTTGACAATATTAACATGGCGGAAGAAAAAAAAATAACTTTTTTTATCTGCCACCCTGAGAATGTTTTTGCTTGTAAGAAATGTAACGTTTAGAATCGCTACAAATAAACTGCAGCACCACGTTAATAATCATTACTATTATAACAGGTGTACGCCAGAGAACAGACTTGGCTTAGAAAGCATATTTCACTTGCAGCAGAAATGTTGAACTTGGTTAGGTCACTTTGTGACAGAATATCTTTTAATCGTCTGCCAGCATGCAATTCTGAGATTCTACGTCACTGTTGACCTCGTTTAAAGGCTAGGAATGCCCGACTTGAACACGTTTGTTTTATTTAATTGATTGTGAAAGTGTTGATATTTTATAGTGCTTGAACTCATGCATATTTGACGAATGGACAGCGCATGAAAATCCTGCCACTAGGAACTGATAATGAATTTCTTAAGAAAAAGTGGCCCTTTAGCTATTCAGACTAAAATACAGGGTGGAAGAGAATCTATTTCATTAATTCACAGAAGTAATACAGCAAGTCAATACGAACAAGTTTTGTCAAATAGGTTTTTTTGATACGTCCAATAGTTTTGAAAATACGAAATGTAACGTGTTTCAATGCAGCAATGCTCCTTGAGGGCATTGCTTCGCAGTGGGCATGAGCGTAATGCAATCATCCACTCCGAAAGACTTGCGAGAGAGAATGGAAACAAAAACGTCTCATCAGATACGTTTGAGTTTTGAGTTTTACATTTTTTGTTAATAACGTGTAAGTGAGTCCACAATTAATCTTGTAGCATCCATGACGGAACCTTTTCTTTATTTTCTACAATAACTATATTTTATTCAACAACTTTTTTTTCTGTAAAATGATACTGATTATCTAAATTGATTATTACAATAAAATCTGACAAAAGTAATTTCATTTTCAGTATATTGAATTTGAAAATAGTAAAAAATGTAATATCCGTGACAACTGGAATCGCTGTTATAGAAGCCGTTCCACTATAATTGAAGCATGACCTTGGATGCGCTGTGGACGAAAATACGTCTACTCTGTAATACTTCCACATGCTGCTACCCATGTACTGTGGGGAGCTCACGAGATCAGCTCTGGAAGGAATGTGGAGTAATGCCAATCCTACACGCAGGCAATATCCAGCGTAACGCCACTCTCGCTCGCAAAAAACGACATAATGACACACTATTAATTACATTACAGTAACTAACCAACGTGAAAACATTCGATCAACTTTTAAAATATAAACTAACAGTTTCAATTATACAACACACCGACACAGAGCTAGTTTCAAACTACGTGATATTTTCAGCCACAGTATAATTAAACATCATGTGGTGACAGTGATGTCATTTGTTTAGTGTCATAAGACTCTAACTCATAACAACATATCGTATCTCTGGTCAGTTCTAGGAAGAGAGGTGCTCCATTCATCAATACCTCCCCGCACCGCACCTATCAAAATACAGACTTTCTCGTCAGCTTCCCACAGTAACCCGCGCGATGGCATGACCTTGCTTCAACTACGATAGAAAGACTTCTATGTGGTGTCACAATACAAGCTTAGGGTTCCAGTGTAATCCCTCTGGAGTGTCCTTCCACCCTCAAAGTGTGTTATGCCTTTTCAGACAGATGCCGTCTGTATGCCAGTTAAAAAATACATCATGCCGCACCGTTTTGGGTGAATGCTATAGAAAAGATGATATTCAATATTGAAATGGAGGATAACGGTGAAATGAGTAAGGGAAACGGGAGATTCACAAATAAACCTTCAGGAAGTCCACCGTTGTGGCTGAGGAGTAGCGAGTCTAACTCCGAACCCAGCGGGCCTGGGTAACTTTATCAGGCCATTGGAACCCCACTCATCTTCGCCACTTCCTTTCCTCCCCTGTCATCCTTACATTGATCATCCCGTTACTTCTTCTGGTCTTCGCTATATAGGCGGCCCTCCGAAGCTGCTGGCTCTCTCGACCGGTCTCCGTGGATTGTATTCATGTGATGATGGATAGCTTCTGCAACGGAACCCGGGGCAGACCTTCTCGGGGAGGACTTCCACCTCGGACAGTTAAGGGAGCCTTGTGGGGGGGTGGTTGCCGAAGGAGTGGTACATGGACTCTGTTGGCTGTAGGGACCGTTCGTTAAGGGGGTCAAGTGGTTAGGTCGGTGCGCGTAGAGGATCGGTGGGGACGCAACTCATCCCATATAGGGGGGTGTACAATAGACCTCAGTTCGTAGTGCGTGGTACGTTCTCTCCCTCCTTCTAACAATGAAAAAAACCTTCAGGAACCTTGACTTCGTCCAACACAAATATGATCCGCCGTCAACGGGATTTGAATCTGGTTCCGCAGTCATGTTCTGCTAGCTCAGCTTCCAAGGCGGTTTTTTTAACATGATTATTCAAACACTCTCTCTATAATGAATGTACATGTCACTTTAAAACCACATACATCATACATCCATATGTTCCAAAACGTTATTTTCAACCTGAATTTTGCATATAAATACGAAATCTAGCGATACGCTATTCTGCACCGTGTGAAGACAATACAACAATTCTATAGCGTTGCATCTCATTATTTTCTCGTGTTGAAGCGTCTAAATTTACAAATCAGATTTGAAATCCTGTTCCAACTCGCTTCTACTCTGATTGCAGTCATTGGTGTAGAGTTTCATTCATATGTGTAATTAAAGTGTTAATTTGAGTATGTTCTGATGTAACAGAATTTCAAAGCCTTTGAGAGTAAGCGGATATTAAGCCCCTAAGAGAAAGAGACACAGAGCGAGAGAGAGATGCATAAAACGCAACACATGTCGCATACAGATTAACGCAACCAGCGTCAATTAAAGTTAACTGTTTAGTTGCTATCACCTTTAGATATTAAAAAAAAAAATGCTATGTCAAAGTTGGTACATATTTATTCACGATACGTGTTATGTCGCTTCAAAGAATCTAGCTATTTATCATGTTACTACCTCCTCGTTTACACGTTATTTTATTTTAGTAGGTTATTTTACGACGCTTTATCAACAGCTCAGGTTATTTAGCGTCTGAATGAGATGAAGGTGATAATGCCGGTGAAATATGTCCGGGGTCCAGCACCGAAAGTTACCCAGCATTTGCTCATATTGGATTGAGGGAAAACCCCGGAAAAAACCTCAACCAGGTAACTTGCCCCGACCGGGAATCGAACCCGGGCCACCTTGTTTCGCGGCCAAACGCGCTGACCGTTACTCCACAGGTGTGGAAAATTTACACGTTATCTTCTTGCTAAATATTCAAACAACACTCACAAATTAAATCACTTACTACGTATCCAAATGCAAGGACAAATATTCTTCTATTAATGACAAAGAAAAAACACTGTTTATAATAAGAAGTTCGGTTTCATAGCGTCAGATGGGAAGGATCATCGTTCTGGCCACACGTTTCTCGCGTACTGGTTGGATGATTGTTCATCTCTGCTGAGGAATGTGAACGTGAGGCCAACTGACTCTATATGGTCTGTCGCGTCACCGACTATTATTATTATTATTGTTTAAGTACATCCAAGTAATTATACAGGGCTTTCGCCAGTAAGGAGGTTTCACTCAGATAAATGCTGTCAACCTTTTGTTGTTATATCATATAGGCTATGGAATGCGAATGCAAAGAAAATAGTATGTATAATTCCCCTGGATAAAGCATGCGCTAGTTTTGTGTTGCGCAGTATGGTTGTCTGCTCATATGTTAGAGCATTAGTATATAGCTGACTTCCATTTAGTGTAGTCGCAACGTATATTATGAAGAAATTAGACAAAAAGTGTCGTGCTATATTTGCAACAGTCCAGTACATGCTATTAAATTGTATTTGTAATGCAATGTATAATTCCCAGCGCTTTATTACCTAAAGTTGGCGCGATAAATCACCGTTAAGCGGGCTGTTATTTGCCCATATGTCAATTTTCGAACGACAACGTACTAAGCGAAATATTTTTCCAGGCGTACACCCGCTATATATAGCAATTATTTACATTAAGTTTGTCACTTCTCTATTTTAGAAAATATGTTTCCCGAAGTGATACAAAAGTTAAGGCTATACCTATGTTGGTTTCTAATATCACTGAAAGTATCTATATTTTTTTAGTTGGTTATTTAACGACGCTGTATCAACTACTAGGTTATTTAGCGTCGATGAGATTGGTGATAGCGAGATGATATTTGGCGAGATGAGGCCGAGGATTCGCCATAGATTACCTGGTATTCACCTTACGGTTGGGGAAAACCTCGGAAAAAACCCAACCAGGTAATCAGCCCAAGCGGGGTCGAACCCGCGCCCAAGCGCAACTTTAGACCGGCAGGCAACCGCCTTAAAATGAAAATAGAATATGAAATTAAGTACAAAAGGAGAAGAAACAATCTGAAATCGGAAAGCGGGAAAAACTCTACAACAAGACATTCAAATATTGGGAAATCCCGTTAATATTTGGATACCCTTCAGAGAGTGGTACACTAAATATAGAAATATAGAGCACAGAAACTGTATTTGCAAAATTTTACAATGACTATTACACTCTTACTACGTCATACTACTTTTGACCAATAAAACGGTACCAAAGGACGTATTTCAACCAATCATGGCTGCTTATCGCACAATTTTATCGCGTCCCTAGCATTCGTTTCTTTGTTTGCCAACATTTGAAACTGCGCTGGTCTGGACGTCAAAAAAAAAAAATATATATATATATATATAATTACAAACCACTCCAGTCGATGCACAGCAGTTTCAAATATGACTCGCATTGGCATTCAAGAACAAGAATTAATAAAAATCACTGATCATACTTATGCATCTTCTGAAATCCGATTTACAAATAAATGAAGAGCACAATTCGGAAATCCTGAATAAGTTAAATACATCATGTAGGCCTAAATCAACGAGTTCCACTTCTATTACGCAAACGTCCAATATAACATCAATTGAACCACCAACCACATTCAAATTTGAAAATTGTACATTCAATAATTACTCCTTTTAAAATTATTCACGTTTATTTTTTATCTCATCGTCGTTAATTAAAACTTTTCTAACACTTGTGTATATTAGTTAGGTTCTGTTATAGCTTCTGCTATATGATATTATGGATAGTCACGTGTCAGAGATTGCTTAATATTAAGATTTATTGAAAATCATCTGTCAAGTGACGTTGATTACTGGGATTCGGATAATTGAAGTGGAATGCAACTGTTTTAATAAAAATGAAACTGAATCAACAAAACCTTCTTGACTAGTAACATTGCCATCGTGTATAGATCGAGAACTACTCGACGAGAAGGCATTGCTCACTACTGCCATATAGCATTCATCTAGCGTAATATTTGTAATGTTGAGATGGTACAATAATACATTTGAAGACAGTTGTATTTTCGTAAGTCAATTAATATTTTATTGTATTGGAGTACTTCGTTACTTCTAATCGTGTAATAGTCAATTAAATCCCACTCGAGTTTTGATTTTCTCTAGATAAATCAAAACGTCTAGTGAGATTACTGTTGATAATTTATTTGACAGAACAAATTTTATGAATTGTAGGCAGAATCACAAAATACTAGATATCCTGAAAGTGAAAACAGAAATTATACACTGTACAGAGGCAATTAGAGGAATGTTCCAACATGTCTTTTATTATCGAGTTTCTCGAGGCACTGTTTTGCGTCACAATCGTAAAGGAGGCCTCTCTTAATAGGTAATCGTCCAGAAGATTGGTGGGCGTGACTCTCAGAAGGAAATAATTACCTGGTATAGGCTATTGCTTTTCCTTATCCCAATATCATATAATTTATAGACGGTTCTGTGTTAGTTCAAACATTTGCGTTACAAATTTGAGTCAATGTAGAGCATCCACCGGCCACTGAATGAATATTGCACACTTTTGTCACTGCCAATGTGGCGCTATAAACCAATTTTCAATACCTTTATCACAATCACAACACATTTAAAATCTTAGAGAATTATTACTACATTAACACATTTAGTATATCACGAAACATGTAAAATATAATTATTATGAAAGACGCAATTACTTCTACTTCTACGATCCACTTCCACTAGATGGAAACCGATACGATTGGCAGAGCTGGCAATACATGGAAATGAAATGATACTAAGAGTGAGGAATGCTACTACAGGTGTATAATATTATGTGACAGGTTAGGTTAGGTTTGATTAGATGTGTATTATGTGACAGGTTAGGTTAGGTTTGATTAGGTGTGTAGTATTATGAGAAAGGTTAGGTAAGGTTTAGGTATGTATATTATTACTATATTGGCAACACTGGAAACCACTGTTACATTAAAGAAATATGGCGGTATTTTTCGTTCACACACGACGATTTTCGTATATAAGGTACGTATTTAGGGCGGGATGGATGGGCTTACAGATCTCCCAGTGATCACATCAATTATTTACTACTCAATACTTTAAATCCAAAGCATTTTGAAGGTATTTTATCAAGTTCCTGTAGTGGCCGGAACATAAGTAACATTTACTCAAATTTGGTCAGAACATTAGAGTAAACCGAAATGTATTTTATCATTATATGAGGTACAGTGCTGTAAGAGAAAAAATATATTTCGAGAATTTTACAGCAGTAAATGTTCTCAGTAACCCGGATATCGAAAAAAAAATTCTGCGATGTATCAGGGATGCACCGATTTCGTTACCCAATTTCGAGAATGATACAGATATGATGGTTTTAATATTTCATTTTTTTCGGTTCACAAATGGAGAGTAAAGGTCTATGATAACAGAAATAACTAATAAAAAGGAATGAAATATATTTTCTCTTCATATGAAGCGACATTCGGAAATTAGTTTCAGATAACAAAAATTGTTCCTACGATTCACTCAAAATGTATCGCACTTGTCTATTGTCACTTTAATATTGCAGAACGCACGCTTACAAATTAAATGAATGTTCGCACAGGTCTGTAGCTATTCTCGATGCCGAGATATTACCGGCAGAGGCAGTACGGCACGGTTTATTTTAACCTACAGTACACCGAACTTCGGCGCCCTCATGCCCGTAGCGAGGGAGGTTGACATGGTTGGTTGTGATCAAACTAGTTAGAATGGTTCATGATTTAACTGTTAATAACACTGACATTCGGTTGTGGCTCAGTGTTGCCAAATTAAGAATTCGAATTCAGACATTTTTATGTTTCACTATAGATCCTGGAACGGGTGGGGAAAGACGTATTCTATGTCGAAGTAGAAACACCGTATTAGATGTATTGTAATTGTAGTACATTTTATTGTGATGATAATGACCTGGCAGAAATACATTATTATTATTATTATTATTAAATTATTATTATTATTATTATTATTATTATTATTATTATTATTATTATTATTATTATTATTAGAGATGAACAACGATCGAGGAAACAAGACTAACAGCGCCCGCAAAGCCGAAAACCCGCACGACAATGTTGTATACGTCGCGTCGTTGACGTAAAGACTGCTTGTGAGTGTTTCGAGACGTCGAGATTGATCACTCCCGAAGTCCGAACGGCAAGCAGCCTTGAATCGCCACAGTTTATACTTAATTGAACTTTTATATACTTTGGCAACTGTTATATGTATAAACAATCTATTAGCCTATTTGAAACATCATCTCTACCTTTCAGCGTATAATAATCCGTTCTCCAGTTTTTACTTAATTACTAGGCCCTTATTAAAAGGCTGGGAATTTTCTTTTCATATGTTTTAGATCAAGTGTGCAATCTCAAGTAAAAAGATAATAACGTTATGTTTTATGTTTCTTAGAAATGCAAATTTATTTGAGAATTGTTTTTTTTTTATTTATATAACCATAGGTAATATCATATAATATTACCAGAACATTTTGATAACCAATATACTGTTTTATTTTGTATTTTTGCCTTACTTAAACATTTATAACGTTATTTATTTCAATTATGTATGTTATTCAAAGTTACGAAATCTTTCCACGCCGACCAAATACTATTTCCAGAATGATGAGCGAGGCTCGAAGCGCACGAGAATGACGAGACGAGACTCGAAAGAGAAATGCAACGAACACAGCGAGCGAGAGCGGCAGTTAGTTTTGTTCATCTGTAATGAATCTGGGAAAAAAATGTTGCATGGAAAAACAAAATTATAATTCATTTTCGTGACGAAGAAATTATGTAAATTTAATCCGAAATGAGAAACCGAACAGTGTCATTTGTAATTCCACTTGTTACGACCAAAATTCAGAAATAAACCAAGTTAGACAATCGATACTAACAAGTGGTTTCGTCAAGAAACGGTTATAGTTCCAGCCTCGATATTTCATGAATTAGATATCACAAATCGATAGCAGCACGCTCGCTTTCTAGCCTGAGGAATTCCAATTTGGCACGTTAATATTGAATGCCGAAGGCTGATATTGATAGAATTTGCAACCTTGCTGCAATACTTTAGGCGAAAAGTTACAATGTGAACGCAATCGTATCTCAGATAGTTTCACGATTCCTTTTCACTTAAGATCGGAGTTAGTGGTAAACAAGGCAGTTAGTTGTAAGGTTACTTCATAAACTATATTCCAACATTGCTCCTAAATGGCACACAGCCACCACTATCATTATTAACAAGATAATTATCACGATGATAATAATAATCATGGTCATCATAAGAAACCAACTGATGACCCTATCATCCTGGTTTCGGAGGAATGAAAGGTGAAACTGTTCAATTCAGCAAGTTCATCTTGTTATTAAACATTCACAAAAATATACGTACAAATAAATGAAACAAAATGTATTAAAAACGCATATGTTCATAGTACCGAGTAGTATTGTGCATGAGAGAAGAAACCAAGACATTGCAAATTTCGTCTTAGCCTATTTCATATGAAAAACTAATCGCAAGATTTCTGCTAAAATCCTTAAGATGTTAAAACATGAAGGGATAGGAGTGGAGGTCAGCGAATAGGCTATGTTTATAACAATGTGGAATACAAACGATAGGCCTCTTCCTGTATAGCGAACGTAGGCGAATATCGAACTTCACCACACCCAACAAACTTAAATCGAACATAGAGTCTGTTAATGCACAACGCTAATATTTCTATCATCCGTATAGTCACAAAAAGTCCCTTGTGTAGACGCTTGTATTTCCCTATTTTTACTATACCGACATTTTACTGACTGACCTTTCCAGCGACAACAAAACGAAACTTCAACGTGCTCATAATTTGTGTGTACGTTTTGTAAGCAATGTTCGTAAATATGATCATATTACTCCATCCCTGGAAACAATAGGTTGGCTTAAACTAGATAAGAAAAAAAAATTGCATTCACTTCTCTTTCTCTTCGAAATCTTGAACTCTTCGTATCTGTCGTCTCGCTTCACTTACCTTTCTTCCCACCATAATCTGAACACACGCTCTCGCCATGAAACAATACCATCCTATCGCACTTCCTCATACTCATCCTCTTTCACAATAGCCCTGTCAAGACTCTGGAATTCGCTACCTGCTAGCATCAGGGACGACGAAATAAAATTGAATTCAAGTGTAAACTTACTAGGCACTTGGTCAGTAATTGAGACTCGTTTAGACATGGTTTCTTGTAAATAGTTCTCTTAATCTATCACAAAATATTTCAATATCCGGTAATTTCATCACTATACAATGTTGTTATTATAGATTTAATTTGTAATTCAGTAAATACGAAATATTCTTTGTTCTTAGCTTCTATGATAAATTGTTTAGCTTTCATTAGTCAGGTAATCTTATTGTACTTCGATTTTTATTGTAATTGTAATTGTAAATTTAATACTAATTGTAATGTTATTCTTCATATTATAGTTATAATCCCCTGGTAGAAGGGCAGAGAAGGCTTGACGGCCTTATCTCTATCAGGTCAAATAAATAAATATCACTAATACTACAAATATTGCTACCGAATAACTGTGATTTATTTGAACATTAGGCCCATGTAAAGAATGTAAGTACAGTATAGCTACTTTTTGTAGGTAACTGGTATAGTAAAAACTATGTATTTTAAAACATACTGTGATGCACCTACATGTAGGCTTATATATTATTATTATTATTATTATTATTATTATTATTATAGTAGGTTATTTTACGACGCTTTATCAACAGCTTAGGTTATTTAGTGTCTGAATGAAATGGTGATAATGCCGGTGAAATGAGTCCGGGGTCCAGCACCGAAAGTTACCCAGCATTTGCTCATATTGGGTTGAGGGAAAACCCCGGAAAAACCTCAACCAGGTAACTTGCCCCGACCGGGAATCGAATCCAGGCCACCTGGTTTCGCGGCCAGACGCGCTAACCGTTACTCCACAGCTGTAGACAGGCTTATGTATATTTCTGTGAATGTTTAAGCATATTTTTTATAATAAAAATTACCTGTCCTTACATCTATATAAAACTTTACAAGATTTGTTCTAAAATTCTTACGCAGCTAAAAGCATGAAGGGATGGAAAAGCAGGGTAGGAGAAGACAGCGACTTGAAGGGGCAAGTTCAAGCGAGCTGAACAGATCCGCTTCTTAAAGCAGATTTCGGTTCTCGTCACTCTCGACAAACATGAACCGAACATAGCGCTTGAAATGCATGACACTAGTATGTTATACCTGGTAAGGTTTATCTTGTCCCAGTAGCAATAAAACCAAGTCCCTTCAAATGAGGGTGGAGATTATAGGAGGGTTGTAAATTTTCAGGATTTCTTTCAAAATCTTGTTATTGTACAGGCTACCGGAACTCAGTTTCTTGAAAGACAAGCTCAGTGACTGAACTATACAGTACGAAGATAGATATTTTGTTACTTTATTTTGCGCTACAGAATGTATCAACTAGTCCCTTCCGCCACTAGCATCGCTTCACTCCCCCCATCGCAATAACAACACAGACGAGGTAAGACATATCTCCTTTCTCACTCTTTTCACAGTGAGACAAGATTCATCACACATACTTTAGTAGTGGTAATGCGTCTTGTCTTTTATGGATAGATATGTAATGTAATTTTATTTCTATACTAGATCCCCAAAACTTGTGGACTTATGAAACACCCAGTATATAACTCCATTGTACTTCCATTATGTACAAAGGCACGCAATGAATCGCGTTATGTCTATGAAAGGAATTCAGTGAAAGGGAGTCGGAAGTCTTTCATAAACAGACACACGTGGCTTCGTGGATTACAAGAAGAACCCGACGACGCGGTCTGGAATTTGATTTGATATGCAAATGTAGCGCGAAGTGACACATGTCGATGAATTTTGGCGTCACAGTCTGTCGTGATCTCTTCCACTCTAAAGGAGATTCACAGCATCTACTAAGGTTTACAAGCGGAAAGGGCCGTACACAAAGCATTCGCAGAGATCTGATCTTACAGACATGCCAATTCATGCGAACAGAAGCTGCCAAATAAAACGAGAATTGCGAGTAATTGCATAGACTTGCACAAGATAAGACACACAGTGTTCTAGACCACATTGCTGAATACAACTTCGGATAGGATAGATATGTAAATGTGGATTTATTCAACAGTTAAACATGCATAATGCACTTACAGAATTTACCCATAAATCCAGTGTACGATTCTTTTGACCGTACATGTTTTGCAAAACATGCTTTACTTCGTAGACTGCGCCCCCCAACTAAAATTAAAATCCAACCACTCTCCACCGACACATGTACATTAATATGAAAGTAGTGATAATAATAATAATAATAATAATAATAATAATAATAATAATTGTTGTCATCAAAAATTAAAATTTGTTTGCGATGCATGGCAACATTTCAGAGATGCAGCGGCTTGCCACTGCTGACAGGAATGGCTATCTCTGAGTTTTGTATACATAATTCATTGGGAAGGGATGAAGTATTGAATGCAAACACAACTTCTAAACTTGACGGCATTAGTGGAATAGATTGCACATACATAACACTGTATATCAGCATATTATAACTAGTGCTGTCGATCGATCAAAATTTTTAATCGATTAACTATTTGAATTTAATCGATTAATCGATAGATTAATCGAGTTTTGATCGAGTTGAAAAATGTTTTAATATACTGTAATACGCAATTATTATTGTGTTCGATGATCAGCATAAATATTAAATGCTGTATATATGTGTAGGTTATATATTATTAAATCGTTATATTACAAAACAACTATTTTAATTACTTACACAGCTAGTACACGATCAACATCTAAAGACAGCATATCCACAACAACGATCTTAGTCACTCGACTTACATCCTGCTACACAAATCACTACATATATAGCATTGGATTTGAAATCATGTGACTGCACAGCAACGAAACAAACACATATCACCAAATCAACAATTTACAACTATAACTCAATATATTGGCATAAAGATCATCACAATGATCTGCATAAGCAGTTACAACAGACTACAAAGCATACATTATGATATAATATGATGGAAAGATGTGCATCACTAAAATATGGAAATATGAATAAAACATGTAACAAAACATTGTAATTGCAAATCTTCACATGTATAATATAATATAACATTAAGTTAGCTCACTTTTATATTTTAACATTAGTTTTAGCATCACATTAATATTCCAGCCTACATGTGATGACTTGCAAAATATATCTATACATTATTCGTACACTTTTAAATGTTGACATTAGGGACACCCACATTTGAATGTTAGAGTATTAATGTGTATTAAAACTAAATTAAATTTAACAGGTTTTATCCCCGTATGCCATTAAACATGTATTGTATGTGTAGAGAACGTAGAGAATAATGATATTGTAAAATTGATTGTTCGTATCTGAAGATGTTGATACTGTTCAACGAAAACGTTTATACATCTTGTAACTTATAATGTAAAGGTTAATACCTAAAACATAAACAACAGTAAAGTCAATGACTGAAACAGTAAACTTTCAATACTAACATGAGGCTTATAATTTATTGTGTCAATTTCTCCGGGAATCTTTTGAGACAAACATAAATAACAAAAAGTATGAAGATTCACCTAGTTAATACTGCTTAATCCATGATTTTATACATGTGAGTGCATTCACATGCTCCAAATTAAGTGCCGTTCTACGTTTGGTAACAATGTTTCCTGCATCACTAAACACGAAAAAAACTTTTTTTCTGTCAAGCACTTCTCCACGATCGTTCAATTTAAATCCAAACGTTTCACCGAGTTTACCTCTCAAATTCTCGTATGACATAATATGACATAATGGAGTTTACACTTTTCAAAAACAACAGAAAACAGATTTTTTTTTCCTTTATCAAACTAAACACACAACCGTCATATACAAACTCAGTACAGAAACTGCAACTGCAAAAGTACAGCGGTCGAAACCGTGTAGACATGGCTATTTTATAAGGAATGAGGGGGACGAATCCCAGAAAAGTATGTATTTCATATGCTAGGAAGATGAACTAATAACAAGGTGGAAGTTTCCTTGGAAAACCATAAAACTTAATAAAGGTTTCGCATTCAGCGTATTCCGAATCTCACCGGTCCGGTGGCATCAATGACATCACGTTGCAACGAAAATAAGGAACAAAACTGCTGGAAGAATCGATGCTGTCATGGCGACTGTGTAAGTGGTTATCTGTGCTACGCTAGCAAAATTTTGCGAAATTTCCGTACTGCCATCTCGTTCAAAGAAAAGAGAGCATAAACAACTTATTTCTTGAACCGGTAGTAATAACTGGTCCGTTGACATGTTCGCTCATAAGCAATTAACATATTGTTTTTACGTTGTGCTCATTACAAACAATACAGAGAACTAAAGCAGAACACACCGCCATGACACAACAGTGCACGATGTCATTCGTCTGCTAATTCCCGCCCTATACAAGAACCAATCAGATTCACTGATGGAGACTGCCACCACCTCCACAAGTTGATGGCACCGGTGCGACACCGGTGGAGCATCAATGACGTCATCGGTGGAATTCGGAACACCGTGATGCCATCGGATTGCTCACCGGTGAGATTCGGAATACGCTCATTGTGTTTCAACTTTCAATAGAGGTAGACTAGGTCACTGTCCTCATATCTCTATCTCTTTCTGAAGTGTTTGTGCAAAGATTTTCCCTACGATGCATAGTTTACAGTTAGAATATATCAGTACTATTTTGCTTTAAAGTAAGCAATTTCCGAGAGAGAGAAATACTGTCGGAATTTTTAGTATGAGTTTGTATTAACAAAATAATAATATCAACTACAGCCGATTAATTTTAATCGACTCAATTATTCGATTAAACATTTTTGATCGATTAATATTAGAACAGAAATTGATCCATTAATCGATTAAATCCCACAACACATTATAACCCTAACCTAACTTACCAACAGACATGCAATTGTAATATTCAATAGTTATCATTAGCCATGTAATATTTTCGTCAAAACTTGAACAGTGATGTTTTAAGCTGCTTCTCGTTGAAGAGGACCAATCCAATCTTTTGTTGGTATAGTACTCTCTTCTTCATGTGATGAAGATATGCAACCGATTCCCTATTCCGACAGGGAGTTACATATACTTGCTTATGGCGTTTAAAGAACCCGGAGGTTCATTGCTGCCCTCATATAAGCATGCCATCGGTCCCTATCCAGAGCAAGATTAATCCAGTCCCTACCATCATATCCCACCTCCCTCAAATCCATTTTAATATCCTCCTATTTACGTCTCGGCCTGTCCAAAGGTCTTTTTCCCTCCGGCCTCCCAGGTGTTAGATATATTCTTTGAAAGTGCTCTGTTTCCTTTCAGTGCGCTAAGATATAACCCAGGATTTCTTTTCGGCACCTAATGGACAGATGCGGTCTACTTATTCGGTTACAATTTTTAGAAAGGCTTTGTAGAGGGTTAATTTACTTACTGTGTTAGTTGTGATTTACTTCCAATTAACCAGTGCAATTTGCAGAATTTAAGATTTAGTTGTTTTCGTTTAATCCACATATGTTTTTTCCAAGTTTTTCGGTGATCTAGATACATTCCTAAATATATATCACCTTAATTTACGGGTATAATTTGATTGTTAAGTTGCATAAGTGGACAGAAACTTCTTTCGTAGAGTAACCGCAACATTACGTTGACTTTCGGCTTCATTGATATTAACTTTCCAGTTTTAAGGCAGATTTCTAGTTAGTTCATTGTTATTCATGTTGTGACACAATACTTGGATTATCATAAACTGTTAGTATGCAAATATGGTTAAGGTCGTGTCTAAACTGTTAGGTAGATCAACCGTATATAAGAAATAGGCTACATATTGGTCCAAGAACACTACTTTGTGGAACTCCTGATTTTATGAGATGAAGAGCTGTGAATACAAAGATTTTCATATTTTAATTTAAACTTCATACTTCTAACAACGTTACCGTGATTTGAAAAGTATTCTTCGATATATATGCCTCAAAAGAGGCTACATTACTTTACCTATCAGCTTGATAGTAAATCGGTAATATTTTTAATATATTAGTTTCTGAAAACAAAAACAAAATTTTAATTACAGTATTAACCACAAGATTATTATCTGTATAAATAAATCATCCATCTTAAAACTTGGTCAAGAATCAAAAAAAAAAAAAAAAAAATGTTGAACGCAGCAACTCAGCGTAAGAAATCAGCTTGGAATTCTCCCACAGGTGAGAGTATCGTTTGTTCTAATAAAATATTTAAATATTGAATGTTATAAATAATAGAATCGGTGGCTATTTCTCATGACTTAGTGATACCCTGTAATTGACAAACATTTCACCAATATTCCCTCCATTCTATAACGCTTCTAATGCCCTTTGATCGATAACTCGATCATAAAAACGGTAAACATAGACACACATTACCTGTCAAAGTCGACAAGTAATTTGCTAATCGAGTTTATATAGAATTAGTATTATTAAAGCCAGAACACGGATATGGTCAATGAGTGCGTTCACTCATTTATAATGAATACGAATTTAATTAAAACGAAATTTTCCACTTTTTAATTGAGTCAGAACACCTCATGTCATTTACACAGAGTGGCCACTTTATTTGGAATATTTCACATGATATTTGAATGTGGACATGGTTTCGATAGAAGAAGTTGTGCAGTTCAATTTCTAACGGAGATTGTAATAATCAGGCTTCGGCCTAGGGACACAGAGTAACCAGTATGAGGTTTAGAGTACACGGAGTATAAATGACGTCATAACCTCTGTGGAGGGGTGACTGCAACAGCACAGGTGGGTCCGTAATGTGCATTACCGTTGTGTGTAGGCCTATTGCTGCTTGGCTGCGGTATGTGTAACAGGCTTCGGCGTAGGGACACCTGATTGAAGGTTACAACTCACGTTAATACTTTAATGGTAGACATTTATTGTCTACACTAGGAATGTACTGTATATACTGCATCTGTAAGGGTGAAATATACTTTGTGCCATACTATGAACATTACAAAGACTGACGAACACTACTGACGCAGCAGAACGAGCCACGGCAACGAAGTGGACCTGGGGGGGACATGTGGCGAGACTATATCAGACAGATGGACCCATGCAGTCACGTTGTGAGACCCCTACGTCGGAAAGAGAGGACAGGGAAGACCACGGCTCAGATGGTCTGACATGTTTACCAAAGAGGCGGGCAAACAATGGTCGATGACAGCAAAGCACAGAGTTTTGTGGAAAGAACTAGGGAAGGTCATTGTATATAGGTAACGTAATCAGTGTTAAGATATTGTAAATAGTAAAGTCAGTATTAGTGAAAGTGTAAGATAAGTTTTGTAAATAGTAAAGTCAGTGTTGAGAAAGTGTCAGGTAAATAGTGTAAATAGCAATCAGTGCTTGTCAAAGTGCCAGTGTCAGTATAATGTGTGTAGTGCAAGAAAAAAAAATGAACAAAGAACAGTGCTGTGACTAGTAAAAGTTGAACAGGGTTATTAACCATGTCAAAAAAGTAGTATACACGACAAGCTCGCCTGGATTGGCTCACCAAGCGAGTACACTTGAGCCATCCCTGTCGAGGGGATTCTAACCCCATCACAGGAGGCCTGTGCCCAACAGGGGACATCATGGCTAACATTCATTCATTCATGACGGACTGTTTACATATTGAGACACGAAGTAACGGCGCGCTGTATCTCCCACTCCAATCGACCAACACAACACCATCGTCCGTACGTTCTGAACTTCATGCGTTTCTGTGCCCAGGACCGAAGCCTGGTAATAATGCTTAAGTTGACTGAACCAAATAGGAAGAAAGTGTTTTACAAAGTACATAATGTCCCCAAAGGAAACGAGGATGGTGATTCAGATGATAGAACCTACCCTAACATTGATAAATATTCTGATAAAGATGATGATGATGATATACCAGTACATTCTCCTCGATTTCTGCAGGATTACAACTGCCTTTCAATGAATTAGCATCAAGACAAGAACTCGTAGGTAGTAAATCGATTTCTAGAAAGCGGTCCAACTTCACATGAATCAACAAATAGCATCTACAAATCAGACGCAGAAAAATCTCTCTGTAATCTTGCTTTACCCAAATTGGGGTAGGAGTGAGAGAGAAAATAATGGGAGGTTTATTTCCGGTAACATTTCGTGCGCGGTTCGCCGCACAATCCTGCAGTTA
The DNA here is from genome assembly GCF_040183065.1 of Periplaneta americana. Classification (NCBI taxonomy): domain Eukaryota; kingdom Metazoa; phylum Arthropoda; class Insecta; order Blattodea; family Blattidae; genus Periplaneta; species Periplaneta americana. The sequence continues at coordinate 46,389,544 of NC_091117.1, read as the reverse complement.
GAGAGCGAGACCAACGCAATTTTAAGACTTGTGGTTTCGGCTGCAGTATAGGTAAAGGTCGTTCGTTTTTAGAATCACTTGGTGTGAACCTAATACTTGCGAGGTCTGACCTTATCGATCCACCGGCGTTCGGTATGTTGCTTGCTTTAATTTGATATTGCAATGGCTCAGTCTCTAGAAGATCTGGAATATAAAAAGCGTAAAGTTGTATTTTACCCACTTATCAGTGCATAAATTTGCATTTCACCCACTTATCAGTGCGTAAAGTTGCATTTCATCCACTTATCAGTGAGTAAAGTTGCATTTCACCCACTTATCTGTGAGTAAATTTGCATTTCACCCACTTATCAGTGCGTAAAGTTGCATTTCACCCACTTATCAGTGCGTAAAGTTGCATTTCACCCACTTATCAGTGAGTAAAGTTGCATTTAACCCACTTATCTGTGAGTAAAGTTGCATTTCACCCACTTATTAGTGCGTAAAGTTGCATTTCACCTACTTATCAGTGTGTAAAGTTGCATTTCACTCACTTATCAGTGGGTAAAGTCGCATTTCACCCACTTATCAGTGCGTAAAGTTGCATTTCACCCACTTATCAGTGCGTAAAGTTGCATTTCACCCACTTATCAGTGAGTAAAGTTGCATTTCACCCACTTATCAGTGAGTAAAGTTGCATTTCACCCACGTATCAGTGTGTAAAGTTGCATTTCACCCACTTATCAGTGCGTAAAGTTGCATTTCACCCACTTATCAGTGAGTAAAGTTGCATTTCACCCACTTATCAGTGAGTAAAGTTGCATTTCACCCACTTATCAGTGAGTAAAGTTGCATTTCACCCACTTATCAGTGCGTAAAGTTGCATTTCACCCACTTATCAGTGTGTAAAGTTGCATTTCACCCACTTATCAGTGTGTAAAGTTGCATTTCACCCACTTATCAGTGCGTAAAGTTGCATTTCACCCACTTATCAGTGCGTAAAGTGAGCTTTCAAAACACTAGTGCGTAAAAAATTCAGTAATCACTTTACACGCTGTAATTCATTTTACGCACTGCCAAAAAAATGTAATAATCAATGTACAAACTTCATTCAGTAAGAAATTAATTAATTACCTCGAGCTTTTATTACGTAAATATTAGACGTAACACAAATAAGGAAGACATTTAACATTCATATATGCATTTCAGCCCTTATTATTTTGAAGTTACATGTAATACTCACTGCTACAAAACGTAATCCGCATTGTTGATTATATGGCCGGTTTAGACGGTCATGAAATAAAATTATGATCAGGTTGTCATTGCATGGATACTTATTTCTGAATTGTTCTGAGTTTAGACGCCCATTATATCGTTATCTTATAAAATCTCCAACTTGAAATATTTATTTAATGTAAATTTGTGCTATCATAGAAAAAAACATTATTGATACACATTCGTAAAGTTATCTTTTTGGCCCTCATGTGTTTACGCTTGTCACAAAAAGAGAACCTTCACGATCTTATCTCATAACTATTGTTCAGGATTATTTAAACAAAACAGGAGGAAGATAAAAAACAATGTACCTATATACAGAGTGTTTCAGAAATACTTTGACAAACCTTGGGGGCATGTTTCTCACACCAAAACAAGAAAAAAAGTTCATATAAACATGTCCAAAAATCCTTAGTTTTAAAATTATTAATGAAAGAACATAATGAAATATCTTTTAGATATTGCCAGCTTGGTAGCAAGTGTTACAACTTTAATCAATTCAGAAACTCATAACAATGAAAGTTTACGTTCAACACGTTTCGAGGCACAATCCAACAACTTAAGTTTGTAACCGATAATAATTCATTTTGTTAAATAATCGAATGATGTTATCGATACAAGTCAGCTCGATACATTGTGTCCTCGATGGCTATGCGCTGCCAAGGAGACTTGTTTACTACAGTCATTTGTCATTTTAACATTTCTTATAAGTTTCTGAATTGTTTAAAGTTGAAAAACTAGCTACCAAGCTGACAATATCTAACAGATGTTTCATTATGTTCTTTCATTAATAACTAAAAAACTAAGATGAATGAAACAGAGAAAAATTTTCTCCGGTATCGGGATTTGAACCCGGGTTTTCAACTCTACGTGCTGACGCTCTATGGACTAAGCCACACCGGATTCCCATCCCCATGTCGGATTGAATCCTTTCAGTTTAAGTTCCACCTCTTGGGTTCCCTCTAGAGGCCTAACCTCATGCACTGCGTCATAGATGTATGACAGTGGCACAATGTCCACACATGTGCAGAGGTGCACTCGTTATGAGTGACTAAGTGGCCGGGATCCGACGGAGTAAGCGCCGTCTTAAACCATTAAGGGTCATATTCATAGACATTCTTAAGGCGGGCTTCCGGTGGATGATCAGCGAACTGACGTTTTTCGTATTCATAAACCAGTGTTAGCGATATGATATGATATGAATCCTGAACAAGTAACCAGTCGATAGCAGGGGCTAGTTTAGCACGCTCGTTGCGCGGGCTAGCGAAATGTCTATGCATAGCACCCAATGTGATTATTTTTCGCATATCATATATTATTAGTTATTACGATGTACCGAAGTACATATGATATTTCCGTGTAAAAACTGAGAGGATTCAATCCGACATCGGGATGGGAATCCAGTGTGGTTTAGTGAAGAGAGCGTCAGCACGTAGAGCTGAAAACCCGGGTTCAAATCCCGGTGCCGGAGGGAGCTTTTCTGTGTTCCTCTCATCCTTCATAATAGGATGACACAGAATTTCTGCACGGAAATATCATATGTACTTCGGTGCATCGTAATAATATATATAAAAAAACTGAGGATTTTCGAACATATGTTTATATGAACTTTTTTTCTTGTTTTGGTGTGAGGAACATGCCCCAAGGTTTGTCAAAGTATTTCTGAAACATCCTGTATAATATATATTAAGAATAACTTTTATTCGACTTCCACTAACTAGTGGCTGCCTAAAGACGAAGTATACAATACAAGAGAGAAATGTATCAACAAGACATAGTAAATATAAAATGTAAAGTATTATAATCAGGACGCAAGAACATAATTGAATAGTAATGATATTAAGTAAAATAAAGTTAATAAGGATTTAGTTCAAATATAAGTGATTTTTAAGGTGGTTAGAGAACATTTCAGGGCTGAAATACCTATAGAGTTAATGAATTTTGTTGAGAAGCCAAATTTCCTACAGATTGTAATAAAGGTATTGGGTATTGTTCCCTTCCGACCAATCACCTATAACTTCAATGGACGATAGATGTCATTTCTCCTTGAAGTACTGTACATATACAAATAAGTACATACTACTTAAAATTGAAATACAAGATGTATAAAAGCAACCACAGTCATATAAATACACAAAACAATTACTACGCTGCCAAACGACGAATCATAGGTTTGTTGTCGTCAGTTTGTAGTAAAATTATAGACCTACAAATTTTCATGCACAATGCGGGAGACACAATTACCTAAAGACTTGAACTCTCCCGTATTGACATGACAATCTCCAGGAATTAGAAGTTATGGCCTAACTATCCTTTTAATATGTCTTCGTCAATTATTATTATTATTATTATTATTATTATTATTATTATTATTATTATTATTATTATTATTATTATTGAATAATGAATAATTTCGAGGGAAAAATTGTTCCGGGGCTGGGTATCGATCCCGGGACCTTAGGTTAAACGTACCAACTGAGCTAACCGGGAACTCTATCAGACAGCCGGTCCCGGAACAATTTTTCCCTCGAAATTATTCAAATTCACTTTACAGGGAGTTATACCTGAAAGCCTGATTTACATAGTACACGTCACTGTTCGTTAACAGAAGACCACAATTTAAGTCACACAGAGTTACAGTAGTGTGCACTCAATGTTGGTTGATTGACGGTTGTTAGCCCACTTTGAGGTCTGTGGATATAGAGGGAAAAATTGGATCGGTGTTAGGTAGAGTTCCCGGATAGCTCAGTTGGTAGAGCGTTGGTACGCTTAACCAAAGGTCTCAGGATCGATACCCGGCCCCGGAACACTTTTTCCCTCAAAATTATTCAAATCCACTTTACAGGAAGTTATACCTCAAAGCTTGATTTGCATTATTATTATTATTATTATTATTATTATTATTATTATTATTATTATTATTATTATTATTATTATTATTATTATTGTACATAAGATTATTTTTTTCAGAATCCTTTACTAGGCCTAAGTTTTCTTTCGAACACAAAACATTTGTCAAGTAATTATAATTCCGCATTTCAAACTTCATTGCTATATGCACAGTGTTGGAAAAGACTTACTTATATCTAACAGTTTCAAAGGAAAACGTACACAAATATAAAAAATTTAGTTCGGAGAAAACCGCATTTCTAAATCGACCATAAAACAGAGTGAGACAGAAACAGCAAAATGATACAGCATATGATCAAAGCGATAGCCACGCCAAAGGGAAACAAAAGAGAACTGGGCGCAATACGCAGGTTAGTCAATAGCCAAGCATGGAAGAAACCAATTCAACTAGTCCACTTACCGCATTAAACACTCCAAGTTTGAAGAGTATTAGAGATAATATTAATAACAGAAATTTAATAAATATACACGTAGGCTACATACAGGTTGTAAAGTCGACTTTTGCCTTTTTGCCTCAAAGTAAATAAGTGAGCTTAGGAATATATTCCCAGCTACGTTTCGAAGAAATTAATTTATTTGCAAATTTTGTACAAGTTTCTAAAGTGTTGTATTACATTATATGTAGATTAGATTTAATTAATATAACTAATATACTTATTAAGATATTAATTAAAATGTGTCTCAGTGAAACGTACAGCAGAGTCCGTATGGGTCAATTTCTGTCAGATGCGTTTCCAATTCACTATGGCTAAAGCAAGGAGATGCATTATCACCTTTATTTTTTAACTTTGCTCTAGAGTATGCCATTAGAAAAGTCCAGGATAACAGAGAGGGTTTGGAATCGAACGGGTTACATCAGCTGCTTGTCTATGCGGATGACGTGAATATATTAGGAGAAAATCCACAAACGATTAGGGAAAACACGGGAATTTTACTTGAAGCAAGTAAAGAGATAGGTTTGGAAGTAAATCCCGAAAAGACAAAGTATATGATTATGTCTTGTGACGAGAATATTGTACGAAATGGAAAAATAAAAATTGGAAATTTATCTTTTGGAGAGGTGGAGAAGTTTAAATATCTTGGAGAAACAGTAACAAATATAAATGATACTCGGGAGGAAATTAAACACAGAATAAATATGGCTTTTATCATACAGTCTGCTGTCAAAAAATCTGAAAGTTAGAATTTATAAAACAGTTATATTGCCGCTTGTTGTTTATGGTTGTGAAACTTGGACTCTCACTTTGAGAGAGGAACATAGGTTAAGGGTGTTTGAGAATAAGGTGCTTAGGAAAATATTTGGGACTAAGAGGGATGAAGTTACAGGAGAATGAAGAAAGTTCCACAACACAGAACTGCACGCATTGTATTCTTCACCTGACATAATTAGGAACATTAAATCCAGACGTTTGAGATGGGCAGGGCATGTAGCACATATGGGGGAATCCAGAAATGCATATAGAGTGTTAGTTGGGAGGCCGGAGGGAAAACGACCTTTGGAGAGGCCGAGACGTAGATGTGAAGATAATAATAAAATGGATTTAAGGGAGGTGGGATATGATGATAGAGACTGGATTAATCTTGAACAGGATAGGGACCAATGGCCAGCTTATGTGAGGGCGGCAATGAACCTCCGGGTTCCTTAAAAGCCGGTAAGTAAGTAAGTATTAAATTAGTAAGTACAAATTTTAGTTTTATTCAAGACACTGTAGATATTGATTTGTTTGCATTGAAACTACTCATGCTAAATAAAGAAACTTTATCAGTAGAGACAGAAGCAATCAGAAAATGTGTTAACAAAATAATGATTCTGCAGCTTTGGTGTTTTATGAGAATAGGAACACTTACGCGTTCAACATTTCTCCCTTAATTTTATTAGCTGAATATTTTGAAAAATTAAATATAGCCACTGAATCTTACAAATGTTCGTGCTTACTATGCATGCTCCTACGGTTATGTGCGAAACATTTAATTCAAATCCATTCCCAGGGTTCATGAGATATGATTAACTTACTTTAAGTCAGTCAATAGTTCCAAAGATAATATAGCTTCCTATATTAATTAAAGAAAAAAAATTAAATCTACGAAAAATTGCAATTAAACTTTTGTGTCATTTAAAATCCTTTTGCAACAGAACTTTAGAGTGTTACAGTAGCAGGCAAGGCTATAAATGCATATTAAATAATACGCAATATAATTTATACATATCAAAGGGTACTATTTTAAAAGAAAAGAGAAAACTTACTGTTTTTACCATATGTAACAATCCTCTCAACAAGTTCAAGTTCTTTCTTTTGCGATTTTGCTAAGATGATAATCATCTATGATCCGCCCCTGGAATCTGTGGAGTAACTTCGCGCATATGAGGGGCGGAGTCTATCTGTGCTGGAGTGTATTGCGTGCAGCATCAGCTCGAATCCGCTAAGGAGTAAGATGCTCGTGGTAGAAGGTAGAGTCACAGTCTAGTGTATACAGTCGCGAAGCTCAATACGTAGTAAATATGCAAACATTAGGTAGCTGCTCACCACTAGGATCGCTAATATCGCCTCATTACAGGCAATGCAAAATAGAACAGTCACAGTCTATTGTTTCTAGCACCCTCAAAACTCAAGCTTCGTGACTGTATGTAGTAGACTGTGGTAGAGTAGAGTACAGATAGAAATTATCCCCTCCTTACTAAATTTAATGTATGCCACATGTATAATTCCGAGATAAATTAACTAGCAGGTAAAGAATGTGAAGAACTCCGTCCAATTGTTTAGGAGAAATAGCTGTACAGAGTGCCTGACTCAAGCCGTTCATAGGCTTCACGCACAACACGACTAGGGGTAGATATCTTAATGTCGTCTATCACCTAATATCTTCTTCAGCCGTTCACCATTCCTTCCAGTGCATCCTTCAGTAGGCAGTTCCTTCCCAGCCAGTGACCAACAATTGATTTTCCTCTTCCTGATCAGTTTCAATATCATTCTTTCTTCATCAACTCTTTCCAACACAATTTTTATTTCTTATTCTGTCTGTTCACTTTACACTCTCCATTCTTCTCCATATCCACATTTCAAATGCTTCTATTCGCTTCTCTTCACTTCGTCGTAATGTCCATGTTCTGCCCCATACAATGCCACACTCCATACAAAGCACTTTACTAGTCTCTTCTTTAGTTCTTTCTCCAGAGGTCCGCAGAAGATGCTCCTGTTTTATTAAAAGCTTCCTTTGCCATTGCTATCCTCTTCTTGACTTCCTGGCAGCAGCTCATGTTACTGCTTATAGTACACTTATACTGCCCGTGTCTCACGTCTTGAACCGAGAGTTCCCTAGTGCTTATTAGATCTGCTCGGACCGTCATGGCAGCTGCAGCGTGGCGGCACAGTAGCATATTACATGTGCTGAAAACATTATCCTATGCCACTGCAGGGGTCTTTACTGTTTATAATACTGAATACTCTAGTCGTGGTTACCCCTATCGCTATTATCTCTGATGGCGATTTCTGAAATAATAATAATAATAATAATAACAATAATAATAATAATATTCCAATAATAATAATAATAATAACAATAATGTTAAATGAACAACTAAAATGGAAAATAATACTTATCACTTTCATCACTGGATTCTCTGCGTATGTGTTCACTAAAACACAATGCCGAAAAGACAAAATGCAGAAGTATAGTAGAAATGAGACTACAACTTTCCGCCATAAAACCAGATTGCAGGGTTAAAAAGCAAATGCATTCGTCCCACTGAACAGAAATATTGAGGTACTAATTTTCACTAGTCTCTTAATTACTAAATAATAATAAAATATTACAAGGATTCCGCAGTTACACTTTAGATTAAAAGGGGTTTCGCGATAGCAAAAGTTTGAGAAACACTGCCATAGAGGAAAGAGTTTATGGATGTGCACACATAACAACCGTAATCGCGATTAGGTTGATAATCTCGAGTAGAGACTGTAGTCTACCACTGGTATTAGTGTTTAGTTACAAGAATTCATGAGTAGGACATAATTTGTTTTCTAAGGGGATAGCCTATACATTCGCTTGTCCATGGCTGATCTTGCTCCATAGCTGACGAAAGGAATCCTAAAAAGTCCGATGTATTGAAAGTAGGGTAGTAGGCACATACGGTACCCAGGACCTCCCACTCTCCCCTCTGCTTCTCGCCGCGCAAAGAAACAGCTCAGGAAGTAAGACACGGGCAGTATATATATACGAATAGTAAAATATATGCTGTTACAACAATGGCAGAGGAAATGGTTCCAAAATGTTTGCACTAAAAGAACTAAAATAATTGATTACTTTCCCAAAATTGTTCCCCATTATACGGCACGTGAAAAGGAACTAATCCTTATACAAAGAGAAAACACGCTGGCAAAGTGATACAGTGCACAGAGCATGCTGTGGTGAGTATTTCCAGGTGTGGCGTCCGAAGGCGGGGATGCTCACTGGAAGTTCCAAGAGATCTTGAAACTTGAAAGTGAAGTGCACCGTAATAAGTATGAAGTTACTATAAGCTGCTTTATTTTAACAAGTTTTCAGGTTAAAAAGATCTCTTCGCCATAAATAGAATATTCAAAAGTACGTGCATAAACCAGGGGTCGGCAGAACGTCATATAAGATTACGTCACAGGCAACGCAACCCGTAATACATAAAGAGATTGAGTACCTGCCCCTGCAAATTTATGACGTGATTGCCGCAAGCCGCGCGATTTGCCGACCGCTGGCATAAACGCCAAGGATCTCGTTCAGCACGTTTGAAAACTGACGATATTAAAGCCTGCGAGGTAGGCAACACTTCTCACAAAGGTATTGTCATTTCACTGTTACTACATTTATGGCAATGAAGATACTGACTGAATTAAACAAATCAGTTATCAGATGACAAAGCAAGTAGGCTAATAGTTTTTACAAAAATTTATAGAAAAATAACAAATACACCTGATGACTATTATTAGTTGAAAATAACAGTATCCTAGTTACATACTATATATCTGTACAAGTATTTGCAATGAGATTACTGCGTTTCATCCGAATGATCATTAGTTAAGCAACTGACGTCAGATGTAATTTTCGTAACATTTCAATCATTTAATCATATACAATTGTAATCCTTCGCTCTTACATCCCTATAAATCTTCGGCGATTAGTTTATTAGGTTTCATTCAATCTGTCATCCAGTATGGCAGCGTCTGGCTGCGAAACCAGGTGGCCCGGGTTCGAATCGCGGTCGGGGCAAGTTACTTGGTTGAGTTTTTTTCCGGGGTTTTCCCTCAACCCAATACGAGCAAATGCTGGGTAACTTTCGGTGCTGGACCCCGAACTCATTTCACCGGCATTATCATCTTAATTTCATTCAGACGCTAAATAACCTAGATGTTGATACAGCGTCGTAAAATAACCCAATAAATAAATCCAGTACGGCAGTGGTGTCAAAGCAAGCGCATTTTTCTGACCTTGACGTCGTGCGCGGGCATTAAGGAAGGATGATGTATATGAATAAGTAGCCTGTTGGCTTAAGAAAGCAGTGGTGTACAAACTTCAGACGGAACGTGAAATTTTTATGTCGTTATTTTTATATGATTTCCTTCTGTTTGATATTATCTATATTGTCTGTAAAACAAAAGTACTAACACCAATTTCTTAATATTGTAGTTATGTTTTAAACGTTAATAAATAATAAAGGGTTAAGAAGGAATATTAACATAAATTCCATAGTACTACAACTGTACTGTACTAAATGAACGAAATACATCATTCATAAAGAAAGTGATATCCCAAAGAAAGAGACTGAGTATGACATGGTAAGTTGGAATGGATATTGATGGTATCTTTAGCCTTATAAAAGTAATAAACAAACTAATCAAAACAATATTATAGTTACTTAGGTATATGTTTTAACTGTAATTAATATTACATAACAAAACTCTTATCTCATTATGCTTTTAAGGTGATATTGGTGCGCAACTTCTTATCATCAGAATATTAAATTATTTTCTCGAAATGTGTTGAAGCTATAGAGCTGATGTTTACAATATGGGCACATATGTTTATGATGTAGCAGTAGTTGCTTTGTTAATTCATTTCCATGCGAATATTTCCAAAATTTGTAATACACTATCTTCAGTAATACGTGTTTACAATATATTACATTTACTAAAACATTGTTTCAGTATGTGTAAGGCTCTAAATAAACATATCTGAAAATTTCACTTTTCTGTAAGAAAGTTGAGAAAATATGTCTTTTCAATAAAAACGCAAGCTTGTGAAAAATTAGCATAAAAATTAAAATTTACATTCTTATAATGCACTTATACTTCTCAGACAAATCCAAAAATTAACATGGATACAGTTTTAATAAGTTCTCTTCCCTTTATCCATTGAATCAGTGATGGCCATCCCTGTATATAGCTCGACCAAACGGCATATACTACCTCTTTCGTCTGTCTCTTTTCTTTCCGCTGTAAAGCGCTCAGGTTCTCCTGAGCTCTAAAGCGCGCGCTTGCCCATATGGGCATCAGTTGACATCACTGCAGTACGGTATAATCGGATGGGAAGAAGCAACATAATTTACACTTTCTCCATTCATATTGGTTCAAAAGCGAATAATTAAAATTTTGTTAAACAAGTGAATTGATTATCAAACAAATTTGATTTATTACGATTTTGTTTTCCAAATTGAACAAATACACCGTGTCCTTACAAACCTTTACAATACCAGTCTGATTTCATAATTCCGCATACTTTGTTAGCAATTATTAATTAAAATGTGGGATGTTTGAAAGGGACACGGTGTATATAAATACACATTATTAAAATATTATAAAAATCGTCTAAAATATAAAAAAACAAATGTTTATTCTGTCAGAAGAAATTTTACATGTAATTTATCTGAACCTAAATGTTACACAACCACTGGAATAAATCATAGCCAGAGTTATGCCCAAGGTTATACACTCTATTTTGAGTTATTAAAATTAAGGATAAAATTAAGCAAATTATTTAGTATTCATGTCCCCTTTTTCTATTTTATTTTTCTTAATTTCACTATACTATTTATTCACTCCAACTTATATTCTGTTCTTGACTTGATTCTCTACTTTCAACTGCGTAATTACCTTTGTTTTGTAATAATTGTATTGGTTTTGTAATTTTATTGAATCATTGTTATGTTGTTTAGTACAAAATAATTATTAATCGTCCCCGAACACGAGCTTGCTCAAACGGGTGTGCGCTACGTCATTAATACGTACTTATTTTGTATTTTATGTACCGGTAGCAATAAATACTAAATATATTTTATACAAGAATAAATATTTCACATTTAAGAACAAGGAGTCATTCGGCATTAAGACATGTTTTAGTTTTTCTTGTAACTTTTGTACCATAATGAAGCCAAAGCAAAATATGCGCTTCTGACATATTGCAAACTTTGTTGGCTCACGAGTACTGTGGGGAGCTCACGAGATCAGCCCTGATAGGAATGTGGAGTAATGCCAATCCTACATGCAGGCAACATCAAGCGTAACGCCACTCTTGCTCGCAGAAAACGACATAATGACACACTACTACTGTTCTCCAACCAGGAGATCAACCGTGAAAGGAATGTGCTTACTACTGCGTCATCTATTGGAGCGAAGTATATAGATAATATTACCGTTATAACGTCAGTTTGAAAACTATGCGCTCTCCTGTATATGTTATTTCCTGTATGGAGAGATTAAAAGACCAGGAGATTAACAGTGATCTAATTTTGTAATTGGGTAGTATAAATATGTGTGTAACAATGTTATTGTTTGTGCTGTGAGAGCGAGCTAATAGAGATACGAGTACCCACGTGTGTGACCTTATGACATCGTATGACATCAACATTCATTCACAGCATTACCCCGCTGCGTTTCATTCCGCAAAGACTTTCTCGTGGTTGGAGCACAGTAACTATTTTACACTAACTAACCAATGTGAAAACATTCGATCAACTTTTAAAATATAAACTAACAGTTTCAACTTACATGTACAGCACACCCACACAAAGCTAGTCTCGAACTATCTGATATTTTCAGCCACTGTATAATTAAACACCATGTGGCGGTAGTGATGTCATCTGTTTAGTGTCATAAGGGTCAAACTCATAACAACTTATCTTATTTCTGATCAGTTCTAGGAAGAGCGGTGCTCTATTCATCAATACCTCCCCGAACCGCACCTAATAAAAATACACCTCGCAGAGACTTTCTCGTCAGCTCTCCACAGTAGATCCCATTTTGTATTATGCGAGTGGGATTTTAGTGCTGGTATATTTTATACGCAATTTCTCGCGCTCATTTGTATAACACCACACGCTTGCGATTTCTCATTGAAATATTTAATGAACGTATGGAAATTAGTTCAAATTAAAACGCAGATGGAAATGAATAGAACCTAAAATATGCCCTACATATCGCAACACAAAAACGAGCACAATCTGAAGCTCATTGGCCAAGCCAGCCTTCGTCATTTCCTCTTTGCTTTTCGCATTCGGTTTAGAGTAATATCCGGATGTAATAATATAATTGACATATTCAAATATCTTAGCAAATTATTTACGGTATTAAACCAATGATTTCGATCAGGTATAACAGAAAATTCTTTAGGTTTATTTGTATCCTGAGATTCCACGTAGATCATGAACGCCCTCTCAAAACATGCTAAACTTAAATAGGGATGAGCAGGGTCCGTCTATGCTTATCTACTTAACAAATATTAAATATTAAAATACTTGTCACATTTTATTAGCTTTAACGTTTTCGGCTTGAATAAGACATCTTCAGAAGATTATGCCTGAGAATACATGTAAAAGTGGATTGGTGCATGCGTGTTATATGGCACAATGTGAACAATGAGTTAATTATGAGCCTCTACCATAAGCAGTTGTGGACTCAAATTAATTAAATGTGAAAAAATAAAAAAGCTCTATAAACTGTGGTCAATAAAATATTAAAAGGTTAAAATATTAAAATATAAAATGTTGTCCTGAGTTGCAATTTGTTGAACCATCTGTGACAAAACTCCAATGATGTCTTGAATGGAGATAATTCAACTGTAATACGGAATGAAAATGTATCAAAATGTGGACCGATATAATACATACATAATGAAGAAGTTACAAACAATAACAATGAGATGTACTTATGTAAATCTTTATATTGTTGAATCTTTAACAAACTTAATATAAAAAATATATTCACAACTGTTCCGTGCGCTTTCGTCCATAATTCGCTATGCGAAGTTTGTAACCAGATCTATATATATATATATATATATATATATATATATATATATATATATATTAAGTTATTGTTTGTAACTTCTTCATTATATATTATGTATTATATCGGTCCACATTTTGATACATTTTCATTCCGTATTACAGTTGAATTATCTCCATTCAAGACATCATTGGAGTTTTGTCACAGATGGTTCAGTAAATTGCAACTCAGGACAACATTTTATATTGTGAACTTTTTATACTGACAACAATGTAGTTTTATTCTTAACAATAGCTCTTCACTTTTTACACAGTAACACAGTGTTCGTTATTGCACTCCACCGACGACAATGACAATTTACTTGGACTATTACGAATAACAATGAACTGTTAATCTTAACTAATATTTACAAAGCACTATTTACAAATCAGAACTGTCAGTTCTCAGTTCACAGTTCTTCTAGCTCAGTCACTCGAGTTCACAGTATCTCGAACCACAGACCTTCAGAGACAGTCCACTGTACTCGAACTCAGGTCCCTCCAACTGCGATCCACTGCACTCGAACTCAGGTCCCTCCAACTGCGGTCCACTGCACTTGAACTCAGGCCTTCGGATGCTGACACAGTTGCGGACGCACACTCGAGTCGAACTCCGGTACACAAGACTGGCTTGCTTGCTCTGGCTTACTGACTGACTGTATAAACTGAAAAATAACTGCCCAAGTTCGCTCGCGTTTCTTCTTTTATAGCAAAATCATAGTTGAGAGAAATTTCTATAGGTGTGCAGAGATAGCTCTCTCGAATTATCTGGATATCTCCACTTCGACGGACTTCTGGAAGAGTCGGGAGGGTCCGTCCCCCCTTCACTCCGCACGCAGCAGTTGCGCGCGCACCCTCCCCTCGTCGCGTTGACGTAATACACCCCTCTGCCCTTCAGCAAGCAGATGCTCACCGTACCAGCGTTTCGTCTGCCGCGCGTCCTGTCGGACGCGAGTTCAAACCCCGTTGCAACTGTCACAATATTTTAATATTTTAACATTTTATTATTTTATTGACCGCAACTTATAGAGCTTTTTATTTTTCCACATTTAATTAATTTGAGTCCACAATTGTTTATGGTAGAGGCTCATAATTAACTCATTGTTCACATTGTACTATATAACACGCATGTACCAATTTACTTTTAGGTATATATATTCTTAGGCATAATCTTCTGAAGAAGGCTTATTCAAGCTGAAAACGTTAAAGCTAATAAAATGTGACAAGAATTTTAACATTTTTTAAGTAGATAAGCATAGACGGACCCTGCTCATCCCTATTCAATGTATTGGCTTATCGGTCCCCATTATGTCTCTTAAATTTATGCTAAACTTAGATTTTTATAATTCTCTTATTCACACCTGGCCCATCTACGTGGTATTCTATTTATAACGTTGAACTTTATTTTCTTTCTTGAAAACTTGCACAAGAGGTTTCGTGCTGGCTACATTTCACCACCCAAAATAGGCCTACTCCAATAACTGTTAATTATTGAGAAGGTCAAGGCGTGCGGAGTATAGGTCATTATTGATTGCGGGATAACTATTTACGCATGATAATATGGTTGGTTAAGTGGTACAGTTCCATTTCGAAGCTGATATGTCGGTTAATATGATTTCACCACTAGCATCAATATCAATACCATAATCTGCCATTAGTTTATAACTACGTGGCCCTTTCCGGTTTCAAAATTAATTTTGTTTGCCAATCTCATCAACGGCTATCCAATTCTATTAATCTCTCATTGCGCGAAATGTAAAGATAAAGCACAGTAATTATTTATTTCAAGATTTTCACGAAAATACACATTATAAGAATTTATTATATCCAGAAAGTGGTTCTCAGCACGTTATCCATCTGTTTCTATACTGTAGTTTCTTATAAATTATGTATTAGAATTTTATTAATACCCGGTGTGTACAAATTTATTTATCCGGGAATAATGCGTATGGAATATAATTTTCAAGAAATAATTAAAATGAAAACATCGGTAATTTGTTCCAAATTACAGTCAATGGTTATTTTCCTGATTAATTTATTTACTGCGGAAGAAAACAAAACCTTATAAACTACACAGAATCATTACAAAATAAATACAGTCAACTCTGGATATAGTGAACTCCGATGTAGTGAACATTCGGCTATAGTGAACCTAAGTTGTTGATCTCGATCCACATACATTAAAATAGTACTTTATGCAACGAGCCTATAATGATAGTAATTAAGAAGCGAGTATGGATGTTTATGAAACTCGCTTGCGCTCGTTTCATAATTTTCATACGAGCTTCTTAATTACCATTATAGGCGAGTTTCATACGACTTTTTATGCTCGACCATATTTCTAACTTGAAATTACAGTATTCAGCTGTATACATTTTATTTGTATCTGACAAGATCGGAAGTGACCTTGTTCTAGGTCGTGAATTGTGAGATGTGCGCAGACGCGAAAGTATTGATTTTTTCCGAGGAACAATAATGTCGTTGACCTTGTGTAATCCGACATTGAATTCGACATTGAAAAATGAGATGACAAATTGAATTTATTTGAATATTATTTACAATTAACGCTAATTATTATAGTAACAGAACATAACCTTCTGCGACAGTATTGAATTTCCAGCCTCCGTGACTTTTCGCTAATTCTCTTTCGATTGCACATCCGAGAATAATCGATACTTGCGGTTTTATAACGGTACAAAGCTGACACGTTATTGGCTGAACACCTGTAAGCTGAGTTGTCATTGGTTGAAAACACCTGAACTTTAATGAGTAGGTGTACTTTAATGACATGCATTAAAGGACTGCTACCAGGTGTATAATTACTACATTTCGGCATGGTCGAGCATAAAGTACATTAATATTTCCTGTTATAGTGAACCCTCACTTGGGTTATAGTGAACCTAAAACTAGAACTTCCAAGGAAATGTTGTAATTTTGAAATGACGAAAATGGTAATTTGCGAAAATACTTTCTCATAAAAAAACTTCCAAGAATATATTTACAGAAAAATTTCATCCTGCTACTCCTTAAGTACACTGAAAGACGAAGAAAGGATTCGTTAATTAAAATAGTGTACGCAGTAAAGGATAAAGGAAGGATTAGTTCTGACTCTTTTAAGAGGTTATTAGAAGAATAGGAAGATAAAGTATTTTCTTTTGTGAAGGAAGTAGAGTAGTGACCAAAGGGTAAGTGCAAGAAGGATTAGGCTACAGTATATTGTTCTTAACCTTCCCTCCAGCAGTGCCTACTGCCTACATGGTCAGATTAGATTCAAGTTTTGAACTGTGGACATCAGGATGTCGAATCGTAAAATGTTTACATTGGAAAATAAAGCGAGCATTATTACTGATACTGAACAAGGTCTATTCCAAGCGGACATTAATATTGTATGTATAGCAATGTCAGTAGTATACAAACACACACTTCGATTTTAGTGAACCTCGGAATTGGTGAACGAAATATGTTGGTCCGCAGAGGTTCACTATAACCGGAGTTGACTGTATAGATAATGAATAAAGTATAATGTCAAGCTTATTTAAGATACCGAATACATGAATTTATAAATACATTTTTCAGCTACTTTCAACAGCTTACATTTATGTTTGATATGTAGTCTAAACCCTGCACACACGACATTATCAAAGGTGTACTGCAGTAGAATTCTTGTCAAACACGCAGTAACATGTGAGGAGCTTCTAGAAAGTAAGTTTCCCTGGGGTTGTTTAGAGAACAAAAGCACAATGTCATGGAAAGATTTACTGAAACAGATATAGCAATTGTTGAGCTATATTTCAACAAATTCCCCACCAAAACTGAGATATTTGTCATACCGTGAGATCAACTTTTATATCCCTGTGTCCTAGAAGTCTGTCCCTTGGGATCGGAACCAGTGAGTGACAGCCGTCTGCACTTCTCTATCATTGTGAAAATACTGACCGGACAGGAATTTCTTAAGGTATAGTAAAAGATGATAATCGTTGGGAGCGAGATCCGAGCTGTAAGGTGGATGTTGAAACACCTCCCAGAGGAACTTCTGTAGAAGATGTTGTGCACCGAGCCGTATGTGACCGAGTGTTATCGTGCAGGAAGACAAACCCGTCAGCATTTTCACAGTGATAGAGAAGTGCAGACGACACACAGTGGTTCCGATCCCGGGTGACAGACTTTTACGACAGAAGGATACAAAAGTTGATCTCACAGTAAAACAAATGTCTTAATTCCGGTGGGGAATATGTTGAAAAATAGGTAAAGAATTGCTGTATCTCTTCCAATAAAACTTCTAATGAAATTGTGTTTTCTTTCGCTACACGACCGCAGGGAAACTTAATTTCTGGACGCGCCTCGTTCATCAACACTTTCACCATCTGCTCAGATGCGGTTATTCATCTCATCTAGATTGGTAGGAAGAAGAGAAATAAAACCCGGATTTTCACATTCATCAGAAAAAAGTCACAGTACCTATGCTAAGTATGGGCTTCTTGATGCACAAAGTATAAGTCATTCCTTATCAACGTTCGCACGCACAATCCAGCATTGTGGAAGAGTATTATCGAGACGATCTCTAACTTCCCAGTGCTAATGGGGTCGTGCACCATTCTGTTTCAAAATGAAGTTTTCCATGTCTTCATGCAGTTAAGGTACCAACCAATTAATGACATGTCGAGATAAGAAGGGCCTATTAGAGAGCTGGAAAATAGCGCTTACAACCGGTTTAGATTCGACCGCTTCAAGGTCGAGCATCCGACCGAATATTCGATTTTCAACCGGTTATCCCTTATGTTTTGCAGGCTAGACAGAACACCAGGCGCACTTTATCATACTTGAAATCAATATTTTCTTAGTACACAAACGAAGTAACAATTGAAGAAAATTTACTTTGTCTTATTAAAAAATGCATTTGCTTGATATAGGTCTACAAATTGATTGGACACTTTAATACACTCATCTTCATAACTAATACATAAATGAACAAATGGACAACATTAACAACAAAGGAAATAAGTGTAATGGAGAATATGAAATCTAATGCGTAAATAAATGCAAGAATGAAATAAATTACTACTTACTAAAGGAAAGAACTTATATTCTAGTTTAATATTTACATTTTAAACTCAAAATGCATACCTCTAATATAGTAGGCTAGTTGTTAATATATAATGCCTTTTAATTACTCTAAAGAACTGCATTATTATTTCATTAATAAATCATTTTCTAAGAAGACAGAGTGTTATTAATAAAAAGCAAAGCACTCTGAAGCTCAAATGCTTGTACTTTCACGAAAAATGTTGTTGCTCTTGAAAGCACCCAACTGTAATACCTGGACTGGATGAATGAATCAATCGGTGAATCTATGAGTGAATCAACCAATGAATGAATCAACTAATGAATGAATCAATGAGTCGATGTATGAATGAATTAATGAGTCGAGGGCTGGATGATGGATGAGTCGATGATTGATTGAATGTACTGAGAGAGGAAGAATTATCAATTAAATGGTAGGCCTACACGATGATAAACGCGTCCTTGCAAGGATCTTGGAACTCCTGCATGGCTCAATGTGGTCTGCCTTTGCCGTCCACCCACAAAGAGTGAGAAACTACTCGATAAACCGAACCTGAGACACTCCGCGAGACGGAAGAGCTTTGCATACTGACTATAGCGCCAGGCGTTCAATAGCAATAGATAATTAATTTCTATTTTTCGTGCACGACTCCAGTACCTATAACTGCTTTCTCTTGCAAAATGAAGGTGCCATACACCGTTTTTTCAGGATATAACACGAAACACATTAACCTTTACGGAATCCTGCACATACTCCACTGTTGCTCGAGGATTTTCAATCCCCCATACTGGAATATTCTGTTTATTTACCTTCCCATTGACATGGAATGTCGATAGAATTCGTTTGGTTAATTCAAGCATGGAAAATATCTCTCAACGGGAGCTGAGGGCATCTAACCGGGACTATGTCGTGACGTAATCGATATATTTCGATACAAACTTTCATTTTTGATGAACAAAAATCTAAAACATATAATTTATACATCTTCAATGGTCATGGTTTTATAACATGTCGAAGCCATCTATTTTATTTATCACGGTTTTTATTCTATTGTCCGTCTCGAAAAAAATAACGTGTGAGATGGACTTGTGCTGTGCTTTTATTTTATTTTGCTTGTTCTGTCTACCTCGGGGCTAGGCGAGATGGCGGTGCACAACTTCTAATCACTAGATTGTGCACCAATATCCCTGGGTTAAATCCCAAATCTCTCCGCAGTGTATATGAAGAGAAGGCATATGTCACTGTTGATAGTGATTCGTCTGTCGGATGAGGACTTTAAGCCTGGCGGCCCCCTTGGTGCTATTCGACAGGAGTAGGCTACGTGTCGGCACCGGGTTTCCCCTTCTCCCTTCTTCACCTTCATCATCATCACCCATTCCGTACACTACACTTACACGAACATTTAAATATACACTCACCCTAGTACACGACATAACTTTTCACAGATACACATCATGCATAACGTGGCCCGGCGAAGAGGTGTGCAACTTGAAAATGGGCACAGTCCTGCCATCTATCCGCAGTATGCGGAACCCGAATCACGCAAGTGAAGTGAATAGGCATCAGAGAGACACACATATTTTATTATTGCATGTAAATTTATAAGTAACAGCACATATATAAATAAATTGCAAGAGATTCAACAGATGGCAGCACACACACGCTTTGGCATGTGCAGCATCTAAAGGAGACCACTTGAACTTCCTATTACACAAAATGTTACTTTTTCCGGTTTGTTCGTGCAATACACAGGTAGTGACGATAAAAATACTTACTTAGGTCGACAAAATAATGTATAATAATCTACAAAATTGTCTCTACTTCTGTTGTGTTTTTTCTCAAGTTTTACTGCCTTTGGCAGAAAGATCAAGTAGAAAAGACTGCGCCTTATGGAAGTACTAAGGGATCGCTTTTCTTAAATGATTGTAGGTCACTATTCTAGCCTTCTCCTTGCCTGACCGAATGTTCATAGGAACAGTTTGTTATATACCTTTTTCCTTAATAATCTCATTTCATTGTAACACTGGATATTTCTAGCAAGAAAGAAATTTATAAACCGTTAAGGGGAGGCAGAGGTGAAATTTTCGAACAAAACTGAAGAAAAAATGAAAATTTGGTTTTTTACATTTTTATTATCTTTATTTTCATATTCCAATGTTAGTTTTTGATTTTGTGCCCTTAAAAAGTATGAAATTAAAACCAAGATAACTGTATTACTATATTATTCCCATAATAAACTAATACTTATCATTATTTATATACCTTCTCTGAACATATAAATAAAAAGAAATATTGAAAATTTCTTACAATATGGTGCATGGAGCATTTTATATCAAACGATATAAAGTTTTATAAAATTATTAATATTTACAGAACTATTGTACTTAGAAAGTTGAAACTTGGTATGTCCATTACTAATAACATACTTAGTATCCATGATCAATTTCAAACAAATCGGATACATTTTGTGGATTTCGAAATATTCACCTCTGCCTCCCCTTAATGCTCTTCTGATATAACATATTTCTTTCAAAATGATTTTAGTAACTGGAAAAGCAAAATTACTAACTACTGTGTCAGTCAAGGAGACTTCGCTGTTTTTAACGACACAAACGAGTCTGAAACGGAGACGGCGATAGATCTTCCAAAACTTGTGACTTCCTTTTCCATGATCAACAATGGAAAATGACCCATTTACACCTCTTACATGGAAACCCACATAATGTGCATTTTGAAAAGTTGGTATACGCCATTCGTTATCTCCTCAAACCAAAAGCATGACTGCGCCGTAGCTCATACTAAGAACTTTATGGTGGGGGTAAATGAGTTAGCTAGCTACAAGTGGAATATAAGCAAGGGAGGAAAGCTTCTGTGTAAACTTTCTTCTTTCCCTCACTCGCAGGTAGGTTTCACGAGATAACGAATGACCTATAACATACATCTATTCGAACCGAATTGATAATAAAATGCATAGTAAATGAATATTGTTGTGTGCAAATCAGGAAACATGAATTCTTATTGCTATGGAGAATAGAATGTTTCATTTATGAAACGTTTCGAAACTCGTGTAAAAAAATATATACAGAGTGTGCCAAATTGATGTATACACTCTTTGAAATACTATTTCACGGCAAAGAAATGAGATAGACATACAATTTTTGCGGTTTATAATTCAGAAGGCAGTGGAAAGCATGGAAATATGTTCATCTGTTTATAAACAAACATGGCATTGCAATTATCGTTCGATGAACGTAAGTGGATACTGACATGTTATTGGAAAGTGGAGAATGTTGTTGAGATTCAACAATGTTGGAGGATTGAATTTGGAACACAACCACCAACAAGGTTGACTGTCACAAGAATCCGAGACAGTTAGAAGTCAACAGAACGGTGCAAGATGTGTTGAAAGGGCGATGCGGAAGAAACAGAAGTTCCACCGATAACGAGTGTTGATGCAGTCATGCAGGATTTTGCACAATCCCCAAAGAAGTCAATGATGCAATGTTCTCGTGAGATTGGTATCAGCAAATCCAATGTCCATGGAATTTTGCGAGCTAAAAAAGGGATATCTTACATTCCGAGACTTGTCCACGCACTAAATGAGAACGAAGAGGAAGTGCTGCGGAGTTCCCGCCTCGATCTCAGGATTTAACCCCTCCAGACTTCTACCTGTGGGGAGCTCTAAAGGACACAAAACAACAAACACTGGAGGAACTGAGAGTTCAGATTGAATATGCCTGTAATGATATTCCATTAGCAACAATCCAGTTGGTATGTCGCTCTGTTGTATGTCGTTTAGAGTGTACTATGGCGGAAGAAGACCATTTTGAAAATGTACGGGCTTAAGGAATGCAAAATCGCAAAAATCGTATTTCTGTCTCATCTCGTTTCTGAGAAAAAGTGTTTCAAAATGTGTATAACCTACATCAATTTGGGACACTCTGTATATAGACAAGCCCATAGCTTTACTACGCTATCTTTACGCATGACTGTAATGTAGATGCGAAAGTGCCATTGTCCTGTCCTTGTAATCCCCTTATATTCTCATTGTTCTCCTTGTTTTCTTCTTGTTCTCTTTGTATTCCCTTTGTTCTCTTTGTCTCCTCTCGTTTTTCTTGCATTTCTCGTACTCTCCTTGTATTGTGTTTGTACTCTCCTTGTATTGTGTTTGTACTCTCCTTGTATTGTGTTGTACTTTCCTTGCATTCCCCTTGCCCTCCTTGTATTTATCGCGATGTCTTATGTCCCCGTTATTCTCTGTATCTTAAACCTTTTCTCATTGCATTCCACTTGCTCGCCTTGTATTTCCATTTTCTCTGCATTTACGTTGCTCTCTCTGTATTTATTTCGTTCTCTCCTTATTCCCGTCGTTCTCATGGAATTCCCCTTGTTCACCTTATATTCTCCTCGTTTTCCCTGTCTCCCCTTGTTCTCCTTTTCTTCCCCCGTTCTCTTTTTATGGTACTTGTTAGCCTTCCATTTCCCTTTTCCTCTTCGCCATCCCCTTATTTTCCTTAAACTTGCATTCCCATTGCTTACTTTCTATTCTTCTTGGCCTCTTTGCATTCCCCTTATTTCTCTTGCCCTCTCCTTGTTCTTCTTGTATTCAATTACTCTTGTAGCGGGGACAGAATATTGCATTTTTTCGTGATATCAATTCCGAAGTTCCTCCCCTCCCGCACACTTTTTGATAAGAAAGACATAGTTCCGCGTCAAAAGTACTTATCATCTTCGGAACACGGAATTTTTTATCTTCATTATAATTTGCTCTACAATTTCTGTGTACAAAAATTTGTCAGAATCGCTTTGAGCTACTCTATAACGTCTGAAACATTTAACGTGCTCCATGCTTATAAAACCACTATAAAATGTAAGACATTTAACATTTTGTGAGTATCCTTGGTTTAAGTTAAGGGGAAAAAATAAAGAAAAGAGACTCCCGAGTTTTTATAAAGTCGTCTCCAGTAACAGCGTTTGATGTTAGCCAAGAGAAGCAACCGGTAAGGTTGAATTGGCCGGCAAATACTTCAAAGGGAGCTGCTCGTATATGAGAGGCAGAGCCGCGGATTAACCAGGTCAAATGTCTCGAGGGACCAACGTGAGCGAGTACTCGTCGACTGGAACGAGTACCTCGTAGCACAAGAAACACTTTGAGTAGTTATTGGACAGTCACATTAAACGAGTCTCAAAGGAGCGGACTGAATTGCACACTGTAGCTAACACGTGTCTTACAAAGATACTCACACGCTCCGCCATCGACTTAACTGTACTCTAAAGAGCATTTTCCTGACAATTTATTCAACAACTTATTCTTCATCTCCATTGTTATGTCTTTATCATGATACTTCTTCGTATTATGTTAACTTCTTTCTCTACGATCTTTTACTTTTATCTTTCACCTACTCCACTTTCTTATCGTTAATCTCCATCTCTCGTCATAAATCTCATTCTCTTTATCTCTATACCTCTGTTGTCATCAATTTTCATTTTTCTTTTCTAGTTTTTTCTTCCTGCAATCACTCACCTTCCATTATTCCCGTCTTTTCTCTTTAAATAGCCCCAATTCTTCTGCTCTATATACATTTCCTTCTCTTAATTCTACTATTTATTTGCCGCCGTTCTTTTATTTTTATTCTACTTTTTCTTTTCCCGTTATTGTCTCTCCTACAATTATTTTTATTTTCTCTCCTTTATATCCCTTTCTCCATATTCACCTTTCTCTCTCTTCACTCTTCTCTTTCGACTCGTACTCCATCCTTTCTTCACACTTCTACACCGTAACTTTCTTTCACTCCTGCTCCATCTCTTCTTTTCACTTCTGCTCTTTCTTTTCCCTGTACTCTTGTTCCATCTCTTTCTTTTACTCCTGCTCATTCTTTTCCTTGTACTCCTGTTCCATCTCTTATTTTCAATCCCGCTCTTTCTTTTCCTTCTATTCTTGTGTAATCTTTTGCTTCCACTCCTGCTCCTTCTTTTCCTTTCACTCCTCGTTTATCTTTTTCTTTCACTCCTGTTCCATCTTTTCCTTTCACTCCTGGTCCATCTTTTGCTTCTACTCCTCTTCAATCTTTTCCTTCCACTCCTGTTTAATCTTTTCCTTTCATTTATACTAATTTTTCCTTTCACTCCTGATTCATCTTTTCCTTTCACTCCTGCTTCATCTTTTCCTTTCACTCTTGTTCCATCTTTTCCTTTCACTCCTGCTTCATCTTTTCCTTTCACTTCTGCTTCATCTTTTCCTTTCACGCCTGTTCCATATTTCTTTCACTCCTGTTTCATATTTTCCTTTCACTCCTGTTTCATCTTTTTTCCACTCCTCTCTATCTTCTTCTTTTGCTTCTGTTCCATATTTTCCTTTTACTACTGCTCCATCTTTTACTTTCACTCCATTTCCATCTTTTTCTTTCATTCCTCTCTATCTTTTTTCACTCCTGTTCCATATTTTCCTTTCACTCCTGTTCCATCTTTTTCTTTCGCTTCTGTTCCATCTTTTCCTTCCACTCCTGCTCCATCTCTTTCTTTCACTCCTGTTCCATTTTTTCTTTCACTCCTCTCTATCTTTTTCTTTCACTCCTGTTCAATATTTTCCTTTCACTCCTGTTCCATCTTTTTCTTACATTCCTTTCTATCTTTTTCTTTCACTCCTGTTCCATCTTTTCCTTCCACTACTGCTCCATCTTCTTCTTTCACTCCTGCTCCATCTTTTCCTTCCACTCCTGCTCCATCTCTTTCTTTCACTCCTGTTCCATTTTTTCTTTCACTCCTCTCTATCTTTTTCTTTCACTCCTGTTCAATATTTTCCTTTCACTCCTGTTCCATCTTTTTCTTACATTCCTTTCTATCTTTTTCTTTCACTCCTGTTCCATATTTTCCTTTCACTCCTATTCCATCTTTTCCGTCCACTCCTGTTCAATCTGTTCCTTCCACTCTTGTTCCATTTCTTCCTCCCACTCCTGCATTTCCTTTTCATTGTACTCCTCACTCTTGATATTACCCGACGCCTATCATTTTTCCTCCCCTACTCACATGTTTCTTTCTACTCCTCCTTGCTCCTTTTCCTCCACTATTTTTTTCCCCTCCTCATTCTTTACCTTTTTTACTCTCTTTCTTGTCCGCTTACCATTTTCACTTCTTTTATTCCCCCTTTTTCCCCAGTCCCTCTTCATTTTTTCCTCAAAGCTACGATCTCCTTCTACTGAATTCACTTCCTATTTTCTTTAGTCCCCTTATTCGTGCTTCACATCATTCACCATCACGTCCTCAATATTGTCTTCAATTTCTTGTGCTCCGGCTCCCTCCCCTTATTCTCGATAGGTTACATTTCATTCATACAATTCCAAACTTCCACATGCTCAATGGGATTGCCATACAACTGAAGTGATAGCTTTCAATAAAAATAAACTGACGTGGGCGTCAGTCCGTATTCCGTACTACACTACTTCCACTCAGGTTTAAATGAGACATGTGAAGAAACTAACTTCCGTATCGTCAAACCCAACACGTCACACGACGGAGAAGTACAACCAGACCTGTTTAAACATGTAAAGCTCTCCGGACCTAACCGTCTCTTGCAGAATTGGTGTGTATGTGTATGTGCCAAGTGAATTTATTTATTCAGAGCTGTCCCACATCACTGGACACAGCTTTACTGTCCCTAAGCAAACCGGACATTCTCTGGAGATCTCCTGCTGATGGCAGACTTCTCGGATGTGTTCACGAAGAGTCCACTTGATTACAGAGAACGTAATTTGTAAATCCCACCTCTGAAGTGGATAATAGGTCTATGTAATTATTCTATTCTATTCTATTCTATTCTATTTTTCTCTCTCTCTCTTTATTTCTTGTGTAGCTTTACTTTGTATGTAGTGCATTTTTTCTGTTTACTTCTATTATTGTATTTGTATTCCTGGTGTTGTGGAAGAGAAGGCCTGATGGCCTTAACTACACCAAATAGATAGATAGATAGATAGATAGATAGATAGATAGATAGATAGATAGATAGATAGATAGATAGATAGATAGATAGATAGATAGATAGATAGATAGATAGATAGATAGATAGATAGATAGATAGATAGATAGATAGATAGATAGATAGATAGATAGATAGATAGATAGATAGATAGATAGATAGATAGATAGATAGATAGATAGATAGATAGATAGATAGATAGATAGATAGATAGATAGATAGATAGATAGATAGATAGATAGATAGATAGATAGATAGATAGATAGATATATAGATAGATAGATAGATAGATAAACAGACAGACAGACAGACAGACAGACAGACAGACAGACAGACAGACAGACAGACAGACAGACAGACAGACAGATAGATAGATAGATAGATAGATAGATAGATAGATAGATAGATAGATAGATAGATAGATAGATAGATAGATAGATAGATAGATAGATAGATAGATAGATAGATAGATAGATAGATAGATATATAGATAGATAGACAGAGAGACAGATAGACAGACAGACAGACAGACAGATAGACAGATAGACAGATAGATAGATAGATAGATAGATAGATAGATAGATAGATAGATAGATAGATAGATAGATAGATAGATAGATAGATAGATAGATAGATAGATAGATAGATAGATAGATAGATAAATCCTTTTTCGAAAACGTCAGATTTGAACCGTAGGTCTATTATATACAGACTGAATCGTAAGTGATGTAATTAATTCAGGGGGTTATTCTTTGAGACTCTTCAAACAAAAGAATTTAATACAATTAGACACATTTTTGCTTTCTTTTCGAGATAAAAACTCTTTTGTATCAAACATTTCATAGCGTGTTTTGGGTAAGCCATTGATTTAATTCCCAATACGCTCAGTGAATTTAAGACAGCAGAGTATTATGATAATACACGATTGAAAGAATTTTAGTTTTGTCTTTTAAGTGTGAAGAAATTTGACCTGAACAAATGTAACATTGTAAAATTCCTTCGTAGAACCAAAAGTGGATGTGGATTCTCACCTCTTCTGTTTAATATTTATAGGAAGAGAAGACATGGAAGCAACTCGATTAAGAGAAATTTGAAATTAAATGCAATAATTTTTTCAGACTTCTCTAAATAATAAACTCCTACAACGGCTCAACATGATTACTTATTTACGATAGCCTATATACTATCTTTTCTTGAAAATTTAGATATACCAGATAACATTTTGAAATTCAATGAATCCATGAGCGTCATTAATCGAGTTCTGAAACCAAAATAAGCATCTACTCGTATTCGTCTATATAAGATATTGGCTAGAACGGTCCTCTGCTATGGGAGCGAAGCATGGACTCTCACGAAAATCGACGAAAGCAGACTAACCGCGTGTGAGATGAAATTCATGCGCCAAACAGCTGGATATACCAAATGAAGCAGGAAAAAAAAAAATGAAGATGTGCTACAAGAAATTAATATATCATCAGTTTTACATTACATCTATAGATATCAGCAGAACTGGAAGGAATATGTTTTCAGATTGGACTATTCTAGATTCACAAAGGCAATAATAAAATATCGTTCAAATGGAAAACGCTCTCTGGGACGCAAAATCACCTTCGCCGTAACAGTTCTTTTAGGACATGATGATGATGATGATGATGATGATGATGATTATGATGATATGATGATGATGATGATGGTGGTGGTGGTGGTGGTGGTAAAACTAATACCATCGGAGTTTTACTTCGGACGTATTCACACTGTACAGAAGGAGTTTTACTGTAGTGTAGTAGGCCTATATATTCCCTGTACAAACATTTTCACACATTGATGTATAGGTATACACCAGGTGTATAAAGTTTCATATAAAGTGTACGGATAACAAACTGTGACATAATATGCAACACACTGTTCCGTGTTTTCTTTCTAATAAATAAACACTAAAATTGATGATGAAATAATTGGGTCATATATTGCGTGCATGCAGTCAGCATAAACATTATTAAACGTACTAGAAAATAATGATAAAATGCACTGAATATACAGAGTGTCCCAAATTGATGTATACACATTTTGAAACACTATTTCTTAGCAACGAGATGAGACAGAAACACGATTTTTGCGGTTTTGTATTCCTTAGCCCTGTACATGTTCAAAATGTTCCCCTTCCGTCACAGTACTCTCCCAACACCGACGTACTATAGAGCGACATACCAACCGGATTGTTGCTAATGGAATATCATTACAGGCATGTTCAATCTGAACTCTCAGTTCCTCCAGTGTTCGTGGTTTTGTCGCGTACAATGTGTCCTTTAGAGCTTCCCATAGGTAGAAGTCTGGAGAGGTTAAATCCGGAGATCGAGGCGGGAATTCCGCAGCATTTCCTCTTCGTCCTATCCATCTCTGATTGAGTGTGCGATCGAGAAAATTCCTCACATTGATATGGAAGTGAGCTGGAGTCTCATCTTGTTGAAAGTAAAACCCATTTTCATTCTCAACGAGGTCATTAAGACGTGTAATCGTGGTTTCCAACATTTGCAGGTATTTCTAACCCGTGACTGTCCCTTCGAAGAAGTACGGTCCAATTATTCCTCTGGAGAATAGATCACACCATACTTTATGCCTGGAAGACTGACGGTCTTTTCTTGAAAGATGTGTGAGTTTTCGTTAGCCCAGTACACACAATTGTGCCGGTTAATTGTGCCATTAAGTTTAAATTTGGATTCATCTGACCAAACAATAAGTCTTGAAAATCTTCCCTTTCATCACGCATATTCAACAACCAGTCACAAAATTCCAGTCGTCTATCTGGGTCGTCCTCATTTAGTGCGTGGACAAGTTTCGAAATGTAAGACTTTCATTTTTGAGCTTGCAAAATTCGATGAATACTGAGTTTTCTGATATCAATCTCACGAGAACATTGCCTCATTAACTTCTTTGGGGATTGTGCAAAAGCCTGCATGACTGCATCAACACTCTCGTTATCAGTGGAACTTCTCTTTCTTCCGCATCGCCCTTTCAACATATCTTGCACCGTTCCGTCGACTTCAAACTTGTCTCGGATTCTTGTGATAATTAACCTTGTTGTGGTTGTGTTCCAAATTCAACCCTTCAACGTCGTTGAACCTCAACAACATTCTCCACTTTCTAATAACATTTCAGTATCTACTTACGTTCATCGAACGATAATTGCACCGCCATGTTTGTTTATAAACAGATGAACATGTTTCCATGCTTTCCACTGTCTTCTGAATCATAAACCGCAAAAATCGTATTTCTATCTCATATTTTTTGCTGTAAAATATTAGTTCAAAGAGTGTATACATCAATTTGGGACACTCCGTATAGTGAATAATTCAGAAAGAATAAGGTACACTGTATAAACCGTATATGAGAGCAGAAATAACTGACTTTATAGCAACATTATAAGGCCAAACTATTTATAAATTACACTATTGGCAATTTAGTCCAAGTGATGTTATATAGCGACATAAAATAGAGAACGATAAAAAATATATTAATAATGGATATGCATTATCTTCCAATTTATAAGGAACCCGGACTAATTAACCTCACCTTAATATTTTCATTGCTTCAAATATGCCAAACAAAAATGTAAACAAATTAATAGTATAATTTTCATCATTTCTGCAAACAATAACATGTTTACATTAAAAAAACAAACATTTCTGATGGCCGAATAAGTTTAAAGAAAGACGGAGGAATAAGGCTTTGGATCGTGATTTGTGTGCATTAACCGTAAAGGAAGGCATGGCCACATCTGAAGGCCGTAAAGCTATACGAGAAAAAAGAAAGAAAGAAAGAAAGAAAAAAGAAAAAGAAAGAGAGAAAGCGAAGAAAGCTCAAACGCTTACGGTATTAATAACAGGTGACCGAAATAAGGCCATATGTTTGAGAAGAGACGACTAATAGGTCTTATTTATTTATAGTCTGGGCAGCAAGACTGGCAATTGTGGTTGGAAGATTGCTGACGTGACGTGTATATGAGGTGGTATCATTCTCAGCCACCAACAGATTCTCGCAGACTGTGCATTGTAGTCAAGGACACGCGCCAGGAACGCTGGCGTCAGCAATACCACTTTGTGGTCTCGCGCACCGACCCCTGCTATACGATTATGAGGTTGATTCCTTTATTCCAATACTTCTTTTAATTATTTTATGTTCTTTCAGTGGTACAACCAATGTCACCGTGAGATAAATTGCTGGTTCAAATAAGGCCCACAATCCCCTGCGCGGCGATAAAGCACGTATTAATATTTTCTGAGATATCCCATTTTTGTATTATTCGCTTATTAATTACTTATGCTCTTACTAATAAACGTGTGTAATTTTTATACGAGACTTATGCAGAGTTGGGATAGAAAACGTTACTAATAAACCATGCATAAGCGATGGATGTATAAGAAGCCTATAACTATACATGGGAATTGCTTCGCATTAGTTATATACACGAAACTCCTTGTTTAGAGAAAAAAAATGGCTGCCTTTTAACAGCCGTTCACATCGATTGTCATTTTATTATTGTTGCCTTGTAACCACAGAAGAACAAAACAAAGAACACAGAATAATTAGAATAATATTGCTCTAGCTGTACTCTATGATCAAAATATAGCGTGATAATCGATCAGGCCCAGTTGCACTATCGATACTTAGCAAGGCACAATAGCGCACACTATCGAACGCAATAGAGAATGTCAGTTATTCTGTTATCTTTCGTAATAGATCAAAACTATGACGTAGCTATGAAAGTTGTATTGTTATACACGATGTATGTAGTGATTATTAGTCAGGAATTTACATACGACTTATAAACGAGCTATTCGCTGTGTAAGCATAAGACAGTTAAACGTCTGTATAAGAGTTTTCATTAGTAAGACTGTTAGTGTCGCATTCATTACAACAAATATGAAAGCTAACGAAGTGAGGCTATCATGACGAGATCACAACATGATTATGGCTACATGATGCAAATTTCCAATTCACTGGCAAGAGTGTACTTACATTTTTTGAAGTAATACAGCATGTTTGATTCTTTGAAACTTCCAAAGGAAGTGGAACTCACCTGAAACGAAGAAATGTAACAGCTATAATCTAATTCAATAAAATTCTATTAACATTCTTTATTATACATTTATCACAGTACTATGTTCATGTAATTCAATTCAGACAGCACGTATGTTAAATTGACCAGTCTCTAGCCACTTCATCCCACACACGTTTGCGCCAACAAATTATTCCTTTCATTAAGCTGCAGTGTGAAAATTGCATTTTGGCATTACAGAGGAGATATGGAATTGAATTAATTGAGGACCATTATGATATATTGCCTTGTGTTAGTTGTGATATGGATGTGCCTAATTAAACAGAATTCTCCAGTATTACCAGCTCGCGTATATTTTTCTATCCTGCAACACAAATAATGTTGAAAATACTTTGTGTGCTAAAGGAAGCTAATCGTACGACACTAAATTTAATGTTCAATACTAGAAACATCAGCAACAATTTCAACAGTGTTGGACTGGAGGGTTGTCCATCTGAGTTAAATTATGTCCACCAAAATTCCACCCTGTAAATAAGAAATTTTGGCGTCACCTTATAGATAAAAACCATGTTAAGTCTCCAAATTCTTTGTCACTTCAAAGGTTTCTAGTTTTACCGACACTTCTTTTTCTTTAGTTTTGTAAGTTAATATTTATTTATTCGCTTTCCACGCTGTTATCTTGGATATACCTGCATATACGGCTAACTTTTTCAACGACTTCGTGGAAGACTATTCTATTCTACAGCTTATGTCATCTAGTTTTTCTTAAGTCAGAAAGTGACGCATGCGCCTTTTTTATTTAAAAATTAGTAGATTTCTCTCACTTTTTCACAACATTCTGAATATTTTAACCAGTTGGGTGTTGAACTCCAGAATACTTTCTTAGATACAGAAAGTGTAAACGATATAAATTACTAAAACTCTATAGACAATACATATCCGTCTACCGAACAAAATATCTAGTAAAATTCAATTATCCGTCATAAATTTATTTTGAATTTGTAAAATACAATGCTTTAAAGAGACACTTGGGCTACGTGAGTTTTAAAGCTTTCACAATTTTCATCCTAAATTTCATAAATTTAAATTACATAAACAGGCTTACAGTACTATCATCTGTACAAAATTTGGTGCCATTAGGACTAATAGTTTTGAAATTACTTACTTACAAATGGCTTTTAAGGAACCCACAGGTTCATTACCGCCCTTACATAGGCCCGCCATCGGTCCCTATCCTGTGCTAGAGTAATCCACATTCTATCATATCCCACCTCCCTCAAATTAATTTTAATATTATCCTCCCATCTACGTCTCGGCCTCCACAAGGATCGTTTCCCTTCCGGCCTCTCCGCTAACATTCTATATGCAGTTCTGGATTCGCCCATACGTGCTACATGCCCTGTCCATCTCAAACAGCTGGATTTAATGTTCCTAATAATGTCAGGTGAAGAATACAATGCGTACAGTTCTGCATTGTGTAACTTTCTCCATTCTCCTGTAACTTCATCCCTCTTAGCCTCAAATATTTTTAAGCATCTTATTCTCAAATATACTTAATCTCTGTTGCTCTCTCAAAGTGAGAGTCCAAGTTTCACAGCCGTACACAACAACCGGTAATATAACTGTTTTATAAATTCTAACTTTCAGATTTTTTGACACCAGACTAGAAGGCAAAAGTTTCTCAACCGAATAATAAGACGCATTTCCCATATTTATTCTGCGTTTAATTTCCTCCCGAGTGTCATTTATATTTGTTACTGTTGCTCCAAGATATTTGAATTTTTCCATCTCTTCGAAGGATAAATCTCAAATTTTTGTATTTCCATTCCATACAATATTTTGGTCACGAGACATAAACATATATTTTGTCTTTTCGGGATTTACTTTCAAACCTATCGCTTTACTTTCTTGAAGTAAAATTTCCGTGTTTTCCCTAATCGTTTGTGGATTTTCTCCTAACATATTCATGTCATCCGTATAGACAAGAAGCTGATGTAACCCGTTCAATTCCAAACGCTAATATTTTTGAAATTATATATTTTAAATATATTTTATACTGACGTCACTAAAAAGCCTCCTTGTGCCACGATTTTCAAAATTTTTAGTTCATATTTGCTCAAAAGCTTCAAGTCGTCATGGGAATAAATATTAATTAGCTTTTTGAGCTCAGTCTAAATAGAGTCATAATAAATTTTTTAATTTCATGAATAAACCATTAGGCCTACAGCATATTTTAATCTAAATCCAATATTAATATTCATCGAACGAACTTTCTATTAATATTTCATATAAATGCCTTTTAAATTTTATTTACCAACATTTAAGTGACCTCTGTGAGCTGTTTCATACCAATCCGACAATAACTGTTGTGCAAGAAGCTTTTGCTATTCAATAAATTTTAAAGTTGTGCAAACAGCATTAAAGAAAAAACATTTCTGAACTCACTCACGCCATCGTATATGTGGCCACATCTGATTATGTGGTTAGTTTAAAACAGTCTCAAGTATAATTAAGATCATAAAAATAAACAAGGTGGATTTTCCTAACTTTTTAGCATTATTTCAACATAGTTTTCCCTTAAGATTGATAGCAGTCTAATATTTGTTCACGTTTTGAGTGAATCTGAATGCTTCGAGACTTTGGACCCGATACAATAAGTTTACTGTGCATGCACTATAGGTTGTTGACTCGCTGCAGGTAGATAGAGATGTGTTGAGGTAACAATGTTGATATTTAGAATAGAGTACGGTAGTATGGGGAAATACACATATGTACATTCTGAAAGTAAATATATATTACACAATGATAATGTCAAAAGAATGTGAAAAGCATTTATTCTCCTGTCTTTTATAAGCATTTGTGTTTAATTATACACAGTGTTAATGGTGGAAATAAGCATGTAGCAATTTTAATTTCTTCATTTATCCTATTGATCGTCTTTAGGAAGTGCAGTTACAGTACCGAATTGCAATGTACCTACTACAAGATACATTCTCAGTGTCTCAAACTTAAATCTTTTTCGGTTATCTCCCAAAGTTCGTACTGTAGAAAGCTGCGCTCTACGTTGCATGACGTGATAGGAGGAAAACGAAAAAACCTAACATCATTACAGTCTCTAAGAGACAGTCCTTTATTCTCGGGTGACTCTATGTCCGCTAATTTGCTGTTTATGTTACACAATGCTCCATATCCGTTACTTTTACATAAAATTGATTTCCACTTCTGTTTTACACGTTCTGTAACCTGTGTACTTGATGTCTCATTAATTCTCTGCACCATTTTCTAAATTAATTTGAGGGCTTGCGGCATCTCTTGCTCT
This sequence comes from Periplaneta americana, assembly GCF_040183065.1. NCBI lineage: Eukaryota > Metazoa > Arthropoda > Insecta > Blattodea > Blattidae > Periplaneta > Periplaneta americana. The sequence goes on along the minus strand of NC_091117.1, from coordinate 46,354,688 downwards.
GACTTTTCTAACCGTGTAATATTTCAGACACAGTTTGTATGAAAACCAAATTATTCGTCAGAACCTTCAAATCCAGAGCGTTTTCCTTTGCGTATTTGTTGGCATTCATTCTACAGTACCCCCACCCACTATACGCTTTACCCACCATACTCAGTACGCCGTTATGCGGATTTCCCACTGAACTACTCTATTGGGTCCGAAGTCTCGAAGCCTGGCCATTACCAATTACCTAGCGCACAACACATAGAAATATACAACAGAATAACAAACGACTGCTACAGCGTACGTAGCGGGAAAAATAATAAATGTCTGTCTATTCTCATTTTCAAAAACGTCAGAATCACAAAACGTATTTTTTCTAGGAAAACCTTGACAGCTATAGAAAAACGTTATTAGACTTTCTTCTTCAGTTATTTATGCTCCACTACCGGTATTTTTCGGCAGTTTATTTATTTATACTCTGTATTTCACGACACTCTTTGTATGATTTTTTCGTAAATACCAGGAAATATGATAATCCTGCTACGATGCAATGGGATAATATTATTCATCTATTTTTTTCTACGAGCAAATATAGGGTACTGATGAATAACAGAACCCCTCATTGCCGATCCTGTCATTTAGCCTCATGTCCACAATAATCCTCTATGATCCACCGATGCGGAGTAGCGATTGGCAACGTCTAACCGTGACACGAGATGGCCCGGATTCAAATTTCTGGTTGGAACAATTTACCTGGTTGAGGTTTCTTCCGGGACTTTCCCTCAATCCATTAAGAGCAAATGCTGGGTAACTTTAGGTGATGAATCCTGGACTCATTTCGTTGGCATTATCACCTTCAGTTTACTCAGATGCTAGATAAATAACGCAGTTTATAAAGCATAGTAAAATAAGCCAATTAAAAATAGTAATTCTCCTTTAACATATTTGGGGCTAAGAGGGGTGAAGTTACAGGAGAATGGAGAAAGTTACACAACACAGAACGGCACGTATTGAATTCTTCACCTAACATTATTAGGAACATTAAAACCAGACGTTTGAGATGGGCAGGGCATGAAGCACGTATGAGTAGGGTGACCAGATGTCCTCTTTTGTCCGGACATGTCATCCTTTTTAGGTTTTTGTCCGAGATCCGGGCGGATTTAAAAAAAATCAAGAAATGTCCTCCTTTTCGTAAATAATATATTTTCAAATAATTTTCCTATAGGTGGCAGCAGCATCGACGGAATATACTCTTTGCCAACGATCATAACTCTCTTTGTTCCTCCTTGTTATGGTCGTTGCTCACAGGTAGTTACTAAATCGAGAGAATGTAAATCTAAATAGATATTTTCTGTCCTCTTTAACCCCTTCAGGACCTGAATTTATATTTTAAAAAAATTAAAAAAAAAACCGGTCACATAATCGTTCTGGGGATCCAAAATTTCCAAATCAAGTCTTCAGAGAAAATAAAAATTTGGAGACAATTTTGACCCCTGGGGCCCCAAAATTTAAATTTTATTATTAATTCAGGTATAGAAATGCTTCAAAAATAATATTCTCCATTTCTATCACAATGAATGTGTCAAAATATTTAAAAGTATCGAAGACATTCCAAAAAATACAAAACGAAAAAATGTACACTATAATGTACACCTGGCCTGAAGGAGTTAATAATTGTTGTTCCCTTACTTTCATATTTATGTAAAATCATTATTATTATTATTATTATTATTATTATTATTATTATTATTATTATTATTAAGTTTTTTCATAATTATTTTGTAAGAAACTAGATATTAACATACTTTTAAGTATGATATAAGTCTAAATCTGTACTGTAAATATTTTGTAATAAAATAGATATTGATGTAATTTAAAGTATAATACAGGTCCTCTTTTTTCGAACAATGTCTTCCTTTTTTGAAGCTCTGTGTCCCCTTTTTTATCTATGTGAACCTGATCACCCATATGATATGGGTGAATACAAAAATGCATATTCAGTGTTAGTTGGGAGGATAATATTAAAATGGATTTGAGGAAGGTGGGATATAATGCTACGGACCGAATTAATTCTGCTCAGGATATGGACCGATGGCGGGCTTATGTGAGGGCGGTAATGAACCTTCAGATTATCTAACAGCCATAAGTAAGTAAGGCCCTTCTGCACCCCAAGTTATAACACGAACACTTACATATATTACATTTAGGCCTAATTGTAATTTATCCACGTCAATTGCAAGTTTAATCTTTCTTATTTGGTACAAGGATTGAATTGACAAACGAACTGGAGTGACCTGAACTCTGTAACTGTATAGACAGCCCACTTTCTATTACAGATCGAGTGACTGGCTCTGACAATGGGCATTGTCTCACTCTGAATTGCAGATCATTCATATTGGTCCGTGTGACAGCAGACAACACTATGATACTCGTACGTCCATCGTACTGTCATTTACTCCACGTTACGTGGGAAGTAGGTGATGGAACACTAAATTATGCGTAAACATTGATCAGTTTCCATAAACAGCAACGGCGACGCCTATTGGTTGCACAATTAGCCTCCGAATAACGAGATATGTGCATTTCTGTAAGCAACATTAGTAATTCTAACCTGTAAATTAAAGGGGAAGATTTGGCCCTTTACGATATAGGCTAGATCGAGTCCACACCTGTGGAGTAACGGTTAGCGCGTCTGGTCGCGAAATCAGGTAGCCCGGGGTCCGATTCTCGGTTGGGGTAAGTTACTTGGTTGAGGTTTTTTCCTGGGTTTTTCCTCAACATAATACGAGTAAATGATGAGTAACTATCAGTGCTGGACCCAGTACACATTTCACCGGGATTATCACCTTCATCTCATTCAGACGTTGATAAAGCGTCGTAAAATAACCTACTAAAATAAAATTAAAAATACGATTAGATCGAGATAATTTACAAAGAGCCATACATGAATTAAATAATATTACAAGTGAATATAATCTTCAAATCTCATATGAAAAAACGAAAATAATGGCTCTTAAAGGAAGAGATCTGTTAAGAGCAACAATTTGCATAAATAATAAACCCATCCAACAACAAAGTGATTTTAATTATCTTGGTTACATTGTGTCATATACCGGCAATAGAGATGTGCAAAATAAATTAAACAAATTCCAAACACTATGTGGTACAATAAAAAGAACTTTTAAAAATTGTAATAGGGCAACACTGTTAAAACTTTACAAAGTAATGGCGATCCCAACCTTGCTTTATGGGTGTGAAAGTTGGGTCTTGACTATCTCACAACAGAAGAAAATAGAGGCTGCTGAGATGAAATTTTTGAGACAGGTGGCAGGTTATAGACTCAGAGATAAAAAGAGGAATGAAGATATTAGAAAAGAATTGGAAATTCAGAGTCTAAATGAAACAGTCATTGAATACAGACAAAGATGGCAAGATCATATACAAAGAATGGATGAAGATCGTATACCACAAATAATAAATAAATATAAACCTGTAGGTAGAAGAAATGTCGGCAGGCCACGGATGAGATGGTCGGATCAGTTTTCTTGAAGACGGAACGAGCCACAAGACTTATGCCGTGATGAAGATGATGATGATGATCGAGATATACAGGGAGGGCCTACTTAACTCTTTCACCCCTAAAACGTGTGAAATATTTCAGATATACAGAAATCGACAATTACAAGTTAAATTACATCGAAGGGGACATCAGATGTACATAATCTATTTTTTGTACATGACATAATTTTCAAAATATTACAGTCAACTTTTCTTTAATGGGAACCAACTATGTTTTGTATTGCAAATATTGCGGTAGCTCTGTCCAGTAACAACAGACTACTTTACCGGCTGTTTAAGGGGGATGTCTAGTTGATAATGTTGACGTAATTGAGGATCGAACACATCCATAGTGCTGTACGCTACCCAATACAACTCTTATTTCTTCAGTTCTGTACTGAGCAATTGAACGATAAGACATCGGCGTGCACGGAGGTGTTGTGATGCAAATGGCTTTCTCTTCGAACATCAATTGTAAAGTTATTTTTATTGTACACCACTTTTATGTCTCACTTCACCATGTGCAATATTTTCATAGTATTAAAATGTACAGTACATTGTGATTGTGATTTAATTGACGCACAACTAACCAGAATTGCCCTTCCTCTGTTCGATCCTTGGTCAGACATTGTTTATGTTTATTCGTACCGATGACATTCAAACAGTCTGTAAAATAGCCAGTTGTTATTAGACAGAGCTAACGCAACATTTGCAATACAAAACATAGTTGCTTCCCATTTAAAAAGAGAAAGTTGATTTTAATATCTTGAAAATTATTTAATGTACAAAAAAATACATTACGTGTATTAGATGTCCCCTTCCATGTAATTTAACTTGTAAGTGTCGGTTTGTGTATATCCGAGATGTTTCACATGCTATTGGAGGTGAAAGAGTTATGTGGACCAACCTGTATATTAACTACATACGTTACGATACAGGATTCTACAAAATGATCTCCATTCACTGCGAAACAATCTTGGAAATTATATAAGATTTTTAGCGAAGTTGTTTCGTTGATCTAGTGCATCTCATAGCACATTCCTCCTTTTAACTCTTGTAGATAGTCTAGCTTTTTCGGTAGATTCTTCCCTTCGGATATCTCCACAAGAAAAAATTAATGAATTCAAATTACGGGGTCTTGTGGATCATTGAACTCATCATCCTCTGCCAATCCATCTTCCTGATAAGTCTAAACGTACTTTATCACCTCATCACAGTGTGCAATTTTCCCAATATAGATAGACAAAAAGCAAATTTCGACTTATTTAGGTAAGCATAAGTGAATATGAATTCATATTATTTAACATTTGGAAAATATTGTGAGGGATAGCTTTTACTGTTTTATCACCAGCACGCTATTTTTAGAAGGGTATAAACAATGAGTTCTTCCTAACACTTCTCGCTCCTGTTCAGTCGTAGAAAGAGAGGCTTACTATGTGGGTGAAAAAGAGCCAATTGATAGTGATTTATTGTGTTGTGAGCCATGAACTGTTCAGATAGGTACTTTCTTACTAATGTAACTTTAATTTAAAGTTCGTAAAGTATTTTTATTCTTATACTACAGTTTAAATATTACAATTGAACAAAAAAATTAAAGTTTTTAAAACATAATGTGAGTTTTAGTGCAGCCGGTCACGTCCGGTTACAACAATTCTTTTACAGTTTAATAAAGCACCATTTACGGTGTTGAATCCTTGTTTTAAAGTTGTAGCGTTCTTGCGCATTTATCAGTAATTAATTATTTTCGGTGACGGGACATAGTGTAACACGGTGGCAGCTGTTCCATGTTTGGTTTGACAGCAGAGTCGAATCATGGAATGGGGAAGTTTTTAATCACTGTGTGAGTGTTTCACGCCTGAAAAATTATTCACAGGACATCGAACATCAGGTTAAAAATACATTGGACACATTTTGATCTAACCTTAACAAACGCACCGTGGATCAGAACGCAAATCTAGTAGCTGGATAAAATCAATAACTTCTCTCCTATCTAACAGATTTTTATGAAATTTTATACAGAGGTTACAGCTAGAATATATTTTTTGTCTACAAAGTCAAATTATGTTTCTATAAGAGAAACTGTCCCTTATAGTGATGTATTTAGACAAAATTAATAACTTCTCTCCTACATAATATATTTTTATGAAACGTTGTATAACAATTAGGCCTACAGTTAGCATACAGATGTAATTAGAGTTCGTACACAAAAAATATATGCTACCTGTAACTCCTGTACAAAGTTACATAAAAATCTGTTATATAGGACAGAAGTTAATTTTGTGTAAATGCACCCCATAAGGCGTAGTTCCTTTTATGGAACCGTAAATATAGTTAGAATTAGAATTAGCCCGTACAATCCCTGTAGGGCAAGGGCCTCTTGGCTGGCAAGGTGACTATCCTGGCATTCCCGCGTAGCCAGTTCGGGAAAGATCCTCATTCTTTTGATGCTGCATCTATCAGTAGTCTCCACTCCCGGCGATCCTTGGCTGTTGTCGTCCAGTTGGATCCAAAGTGAAGTTTCAGATCGTCCGCCCATTTTTTTTTCTGTCGGCCTACGCTCCTTTGTCCGGTTCTTGGGTCCCAGGATGTTGTTTTGTATGCCCATCTGTTGTGGTCCATCCTCATGACGTGGTCCGCCCACTTCCATTTGATGAAGGTGGCTGATGTCGCTGCGTCTTTGATGCCTGTCATCTTCCTCAGGTCTTCGTTGCGGATTCTGTCATGGAGGCTGACGCCAAGAATCTTTCTCTCCAACTTTCTTTGGCATGTTCGTAACGTAAAAATAGTTAGTAAACATTAAATATATGCTATAGGTCTCGCAAGTACGGATTACCTACGGAAGGCATGCGAATCAAACACAGCGATAAGGAAGAGCGGGCGATAGGAAAGGTCACGATATAACTTGAATGATATTCAAGAGTACAGTCGGAAGAGAAATGACATCGATAGAATCAGTCTTGCGTTGTAATAGTTACATTACGACTTCAGTTTGTTCCATTGCATGTGAATACGTGTCTTGTATCGCACAGTATTATTATTTCATTCGTAAACATATGTTGCGCGTTTAATTAGCTTCGAATTTTTCTCTTGCTACGTTCTTTATTTTCACAGCGATGTCCTCATTTGTTCATCTTCTTCGAAGATACAGTACTTCCATCGGCCCGCACCCCTTCACCCTCGGCGTGCCTACATACACACGTCAAAACAGACAGCAAGGTAATCGTTTGTTGCGTGAGATATACTTGTAACTTGCGTATGCAGAGAAATTATTAAATCGTCCAGCTAGATTTGTTTTTTTGTAGACTGCGCCTGTCCGGAACTTGCAGGGATATCATCTTGCTGATACCAACTTCCACAAATAAAAAATTAAGTATCTTTCATCATTTGTAACTTGGATTTATTTTTAATATTTCCATTATCGGTGTTATTGAACTGTTTTATTAAATTTTAAATAGCGGTACACCAGAGTGACTAAATCCTTTCTGGATGCACTTTTTCTTTCTGCAATGTCTGCTATGTTCATCAACTTCTGAAAGACTTGAAAATGAAGGAACTACTGTTATTTAACAATTTTAGATTGGCTTGTATGCATGGTTGCTGTATTCATAGCATAAATATATTTCGTGATAAATGATATTCACGCGCATTTCTCCTTTTCAAATATGAATTGGGCGCATATAAGAATAACACGTACGGTACTTACATAATAGACGGAACGTAATATTTTTGTAGTCTGCCAGAGAATAATGGAACGAAAAATAATGCAAATGACGCTAAGTCCCTATTTACACTTGCTATTTGTCGTTCGACTTACAGCGCGGGCGCATGCGCTGTACGGATTTCGTTCCTTTCCTTTCGACATCTGCTGGGTAGGAGCTGTTTCTATTTCTGTGCGACATTTCCGTAGGTGGGCCAGCCGAATTTACGCGACAGGACCCGAACATGGTTCGGAAAAGCAGTAGCAGACAACTTTTAATCAGCTGTTTCTCTGTTTCCACGCCCTTTGTAGCATCATGTCAGAGTGGAACAAAAACCAAGTAATGAAATTAATCAAGCTTTACGAGGAATTTCCATACTTTTATGACATCAGAAATAAGGACTATCACAATAGGATTCGGAGGGAAAATGCACTGGAGTTTATTTGTAAAAATTTGGAGTCTGTTCGTCCCAATACTATTCCCTCCGACATCAAAACAAAAATAAAGACTATCAGAAGTCAATATGCAAGAAAAAAATTAAACTTTCAATTCATTTTAATATAACAAATATCTATTGGATAATTTTGTTCCAGTTTGAAATCTTTACTGAGAACATGGAATAACCCTTTCCCCTGCCTTCTGGACCTCCATCTCCTTTCCCAGTCTCTCTCTCTCTCTTTTCTTTTTTTTTTTTTTTTGCTTCTCATTAGTGCAAGCTAACAAAACACTTGAAGCTGCAGAAGCTAAAACAGCTACTTTTTATTGTTAAAATCCATTCTGTTCATTTAAAAGGCTCACCACATCATTCACACGTTGCTCGAGCTCAACAACTAGCCTCGAGTAGCAGACGAGAAATCTGCCAAGAGTGAACGGTGATACTACATTTAGCCGACAGAAAGCGTAACAACTTGCGTCGACTTGTGGACGAAAAATCTGCCAAGTGTAAATGATGATGCTACATATAGTCGACAGAAAGCGCTTGATGTTGAGCGACAAATAGCAAGTGTACAGACGTGGACAAATTATTAGACTAAAACGTTTTCTTGGAAACATAATATAATTCGTCATATCAACTATCAGTATAATTCACAGAGTCTCTATTGTTGTAAATATGATTGTTTACATCTTCTAGTATACTTTTCCAATGGTTATAGGTATTTTTTCTGGCTATGTTGGTACTACTGGTGTTTTAATTATATACTGCAGAAGATATTCTCCCATGGCCTGCAAGAAGACCGGATATGAACAAACTTGAAAATCTGTGATCTATACTGAAGAAGAAAGTGAACAAAAGAGGCTTACAACAAAACATGGACTCATTTAAGCACTGTCTGATATCTGGCTACATGATGCTGATATTCAAAGAAAGTGTAAAACTTTGGTTTCCAGCATCCCTGACAAAATCAACGTGTTAATAAAGAATAAGGGAATGTTCACAAAATATTAGTAACCTCCAGACTCAATTTTCTGTTCATTATATCTGTGCAAAATACATTTTTGTTCATTATTTCTACCGATAAATACAGCTTCGTTGCACATATAATTAATTTTTTCTAATAATTTGTCCACGTCTGTAAATAGGGACTTAAAGACCGAATCCGCAATGTGGACCTCAGGAAGAACACGGGCATGAAAGACGCAGTACAGGTCGCAGACGAACTGAAATGGAAATGGGGATCAGAGCTGCAAACAGCAATCGACTTCAACTATTACGCGAGACAATGTCTCAAAATATTCTTAATTTAAGCCCAGCTGCCGAAGTGTACAATAAAGTTGTTTTTTAATAACTGAACGGAATAATTTGTCAATTTCCTATGTGAAGTTTAGCCGATTCATTAATCTCCCGTATTTTCTTTAAAAAAAAGTTGGCAACCCTACACCAACATCATAAACATCAATCAAAATCTAAAATCAGTTACATGAATACACGACAATAGAAACAGAAACTGGACAATATTAACAACGGCTTACTAGTACACACATACATCCTACACACGCGATATGACCACTGATGTTAAAAGGTCTATAGAGAGAGAGAGAGAAATAAATCGTCCGGCCTTAATTAAGGAAGACCACGAGGATCCGGAAATTAATAGCAAATAAAAATATAATTAATTAAATATGAGTATTGTTATAAAAATAAAATGTAATAATTAAGCACCACTGATTATCAATTATAAACTAAAATCTTATAAGATGACTTTAAAGTTATACTTATAAATAAAAGATTTTATTTAAAACTATCCGTACCCGTGCGCTCCGCTGCACCCGTTACAAATAAATATAAAGTAATTACATAATTAAAATAGGACATTTGATCCAGGGAACATTCGTGTTTGATATAAGGATAAATCGTTTATTATGTTACTTAATTTAAATTGTATTTGCATAATTAAAATGCGATCATTTTGATCCAGAGACCACTCATTTGGTCATAAAAATTATTTTAGGAAATACAGGAAACGAATGTACAGAATAGCCTATCAAGTTTTCTGTGCATAAGAAGCTATTTTAATCTTACCTGTCCTCGATTCACTCAGAAGTTACTGTAATAACATTATAGCATTATGTCCATCTAGAGAAGCTACACTTTCCAATGGTGAAATAATAATTAATTATACAAATCGGTTAATTTAGCTTCCGATATTACTTCATACAAATACAGAAACATTCTCTGTAGGCTATCTTTCATAGCTTTCGATTGTTGCTGTCCAAGATCCCTTATAGACGAAGTCATTTGTTTTTTAATTCATTACACGGCCTTAGATGGCAGTTATTTTAATTTTAAAACTCATTTATCTCATTAAATATCAGTCCTATAAAAATTTTTCAAAGAATAAAACTTATCGGAAAGTATTTTAAAGCAATTTTTGTTATGTAACATTTTTCACAAAAATCAATAATAAGCGAGATATTTCGATTTATTTAATTCAGGCCCCCTTATAACCCCCCTTTTAAATAATGTATTTTGAATGCCATATAGCCTAAAATCTAAGCTACAACGAACTTAATTTATATTCCAATTTTCATCGAAATCCGTTCAGCCATTATCGCGTGAAAAGGTAACAAACATACAGACAGACAGACAGACAGACAGACAGGCAGGCAGACATACAAACAAAAATGTCAAAAAAGCGATTTTCGGTTTCAGGTTGATTAATTATATATGTTAGGACCAATTATTTTTGGAAAATCGAAAATTACCAGAAAAATTTCGGCTACAGATTTATTATTAGTATAGATTAGCATATCCTTAATTAAGGCCTTCTGAGTGGTATAAATGAAATTGTATAATCTGCAGGGAATCTTTAAGAATTTGCGAGATGATTTTTTGAATTTCAAAAGATGATATTGATAATTGTTTTAAAAAATTATATGTAAAGTTTGATAAAGAACTCCGAGCACCAAAAAACAAACCTGTCACTGACCAATTGAAGAGAGAGATGTTATACTTGGCACTAAGGTAGGGAATACAAGGTTCATAAATGACCCTCTTTTCCTGATCAACCTGATGAGCTTGGTTTAGATCTCTCTCCATGCGTATAGTTGGATCTATGATAACAGCCTTTTGTTGTTGCCTGTTTATTGCTATTATATCCGCTCTTCTGTGAGAGTCGTCTTCAGAAATACAGTGGACCTCTTCATGAACTTCCCAACCCTTGTTCCGAAGAAGACAGGCGATAGCTCCACGGACTCTATGATGCCTGTTGTTACGCAAAAACTCTTCTTTCCGACAAAAGCCCAACACGTGAATTACTGAAGATGGTTATTCACGCGATGAGGTAATTTTTAATAAAAAATGAGAATAAGTTTCCAATTTGAATACAGCATCCTTTTTAATTGGGTTTCTATAAATCGACCAAGTTCAGTTTGCTGACAGAAGGAATACGAAAATTCAAATCCTGTAAGCTCTCAGAGATGTTTAATACTAGAAATGAGGACGCGGAGTATCACACACCTCGGCACACCACTGCCGCCATGTTAACCGCAGTTTTGATTAATTCAACTGCGCTTTCTCCACTTTCACTTTCGCTGTGAATAAGTTAGTTTACGTACCATGACACAGTGCCCGGGCTTTTAAAACCACTCGTAGAAAAGTAATTTGTTATTCTGTTCACTCCCGTTGTCAAGCACATAATTTTGTAATTTTGTTTTTGATGTTTTAAACAAACTACTAATTATAATCAGTTCGAGTCAACCACCAGCAAGAAAGACTCTAAACTACTAGAAATGACTTTCGAAAGACTTTTTCCATGCCCAACCAAAGCTACTACTTTCCCTACCAAGAACAGCGAGGAACATATGTAAACAATTGAGTTTGGGACGCAGCGAGTGAGTAGCCTACACAAATTTTCATTAGGTTGTAAAATGATTGATTATATTCGTGATTTCTGGTCGACTGAATTGAGAGAGAGAGGGAAATGGGAAGAGAAACTTTAAAGGGTAGGCTAAAACGCGTCCTAGCAAGGGAATTCGGAACTGAGAAAAACTGAATATGTGAATTCCAAGCCTGTTGGGCACTTGTCTCACTCCGGATTTCGTTGCTCCACTGAAGGAACTCTAGAAAAATTTTAAGGGGAGAAAACCGAATATCGAAGTACCTAATAGCTACAACATAACGGGGGGAGGGGGAGACTGCAGGATTGGAAGAAGAAGAAAGCCGGAAGGTGTAAGTATGCACACTGAAAGGTACTTGCCCTTTCGCAGTGCGAATGGAGTCGAGTAACCTCGCTCGAGTAACAGGGTAGGCGAATAGGGTAAAGGTTGGTAAATAGTGATATGAGTAATAATGTGATAGTTCTTTTTGAGAATTTATTAACATTTTACTGAGCGAGAGGAAGATCGGTTTTTTGCATCAACGTATTAAGGGAATGTTCCTGGACAAGTTGCTGCACAAAACCGGTCCTTCTCTCGCTCAGTAAAATTGTAATAAGTTTTCAGAAAGAACTATCACAATATTACCAACCTTTACTCTATATGAAGCTACGTCAGGGCATCTGTGTCGAAAATTTATGTTTGAAAAAATACAATGGTGAAGGTGATGTATGGCCATTTGATTTTGGGCTCATCTCGACATTTATCGTAGCGCCTTAGGAAAACCACGGAAAAACCTTAGGCAGGATGAATTGTCTCAATTTAAGAGATTAGCCAAGTGGCTCTTAGGTGAGGTGACTCTTAATGGATTATACCTCGACCGTCATGTGCTAATTAAAGTAGACGAGTTGATACTTTGTTTAAAACGGGGTTTACATAAAATAGTAACACAATTCTAAACATAAAGGTACAAACTTTAACGGAATGATGATCACTGGCGTGGTTTAGGGTTAAAGTGGAATTGTTTTCCGAAACTGTATTCTAGGCTAGATCCGAATTCCATTTCGGTTGATGACTTGTAGAGATTTTTCCATGGTTTTCGTAACCGTATGACGTAATCCTACTAGAATCCTCGGACCCATCTCGTCAAAATATGAAGTTTTCTCAACTCATTAAGAGCAAATGCTGGGTAATTTTCAGCGCTAGATCCAGAAATAATTTCGCTGGCATTATCACCTTCATTTCATTCAGACGCTCGGCAACCATCGCAGTTAATAATGCGTTGTAAAATTGATCAATTAAAAAAAATCAATGCTAAATAGCCTAGTACTTGATAACTCATCAATAAAATAAGAAGATATACCGTACGTTCGTTTCCTGGATTATATATAAATCTCATTCCATACAACTTCAAGGAATTGTCTGGGTCAATAGCTAAGAAGAAACTGCCTACTGAAGGATGCACTGGAAGGAATGGTGAACGGCAGAAACTTTTGGGGTAGAAGAAGATATCAAATGATAGACAACATTGAGATATATGGATAGTGCGCGGAAACTAAGAGGAAAGCAGAAAATAGGGAAGACTGGAGAATGCTGGGTTCATTGAAGGAAAACCCCGGGAAAACCTCAACCAGGTAATGTGTCCTAACTAGGCTTTGAATCCGGGCCGTTAGTTTCACGGTTAGACATGATAACCGTTACTCCACACCAGTGGACTTCTTTTCTTATCTGGGAGGATAGGAAGTCATGTATGTCTTTAGAACAAGAAGTTAGGAAATGAAATATATGGTACGCATTAAACGGGGCGCAAGTAATTTTCAGTAGATTAAAAGGAAAGTTTGAAATGAGGACCAATATCATTACGATGGGCTGGAAATCTGACGCTCATTATGGAATAAGACAGACATATTATGTCTTTTATAACATCTGAAGAAGTATGCTTTGAGCATTCACATGCCGGTCATAACTCAAAACCACCAATTTCTGACTTACGCCCTTTTTACCGAGCATCATATAGACGATAATGCAAATAGCAATATGATGAGGTAACAGGATTGTTCAGAAACACATAAAACGTATCACTAGACAGTATGTGTAATCGTAGCAGTCATTTCTTCTGACGTCTATAAACCTGTTAAGAAAAATAATAACATAAATAATCAGATTAAAAAGGAAATGGTTGCTTCTTTTCGAGGCAAAATAGTAAGAATATGTAACATTTTTAGCGTAATCCCAAGTTCAATTAGTCTCCGCTGGATGCTGCACATGTCAAAGCGTACGTGTGCTGCCATCTGTCGAGTGTTGCGTAATCTACTGGAAAGTGAACAAGCGGCGAGAGTTATCTAATAAGTAGACAGCAGAAAAAAAGTCATTCGGATGTGAAGGTAACTACAACTCGAGTAGTTTGTCTCGTCAGAGGGTTGTTGTTTACGAAAGCACAGCAGGCATACTAGAGCCGCGTGCAGGTAAGAACTGTTTTCGAATAGATGATTCAGAAGGTGTCTGATATTTTGTGTACTTTCCTATAAAACCCTTTAAAGTGAGGATTGTCCAACGTTTTGAATGGAATATTGCAACTTAACAATCGACACATCCTGGCAAAAGTCATATTTCATATTTGAGGCGGAATTTGAACTTGAACCCTTATTTTCTTCTAACATAGAGCAACAATTTTTCATGTGTTTCTGTGTATTACATTGATGTTCTATCGTTTTTTTTTATCTTTTTTAATGCACACATACATAACCGACACTTAATTGCTTCACTAGTATCACTATTAAAAATGTCGACACCATATTCTTATATTAAAGAATACAGGGTGTTTAAAAAATACGGGGCATAATTTCAGGTATGTATTTCCCACATGTAGACAATCAAAATAGTTCATTACAACATGTGTCCGGAAATGCTTCATTTCCGAGTTATGGCCTTCACAACATTGAAATTCACCGGAACGTTTTTCTTTCCGCAGGTCGTTGTCATTACAGAAGATGTTCAAAATGTCCACCTCCTGCTTGAATACAGATCTCACATCGATGTCTCATTGACCTGCGAACACGATCCCAAACTCCAGGAGTATTGCGTATGTCCTCAGAACATGCCACAATTCGATTCCGAAGGCATTCCAAATCAGGCACCGGAGACGAATAAACCAATGATTTGAATACATGTCGCACAGTCTAACGCCTACACCCTTCGTGTGCTGATAGGAGGAGTCGTGTTTACAGCCCCCAGAATCTCCTCCTGTACTTCTGGAGTTGTAGATCTTGGTCGTCCCCTTCCCAAACCAGGAGAGTTAAATTTTCCATACTCGCACAGACGGTAATGGAGACGTACAAATGTCTTCCGATCTGGACATTGTCGCTGTGGGTACCTCTCCTGGTACAAACGACGAGCCAGCGCAGCATTGCTGTCCGCCTTACCGTACATGAAGTGTATCTCTGCCAGCTCTTGATTTGAATACATGTCGCACAGTCTAACGCCTACACAACACTGAATGTAACCTTCGCCTCGGAATGAACTGTCAGAGTGCCCTCTTAATGTCTCTTTGACGGCAACGACCTGGAGAAAGAAAAACGTTCCGGTGAATTTCAATGTTGTGAAGGCCATAACTCTGAAATAAAGCATTTCCGGACACATGTTGTAATGAACTATTTTGATTGTCTACATGTGGGAAATACATACCTGAAATTATGCCCCGTATTTTTTAAACACCCTGTATACCCTACGTTTTTAACATCTGTCTTCGGAATTATGATCACTTCACCGAACACAAATGAAGAATATGTTTATGTATCTCAATGTTGTCTGTTCACGCACGGACGAGGACTGACTGAGAACGCAGAGTGGCAGTTGTTTTCGGTGTTCGCGTGGTGCTCTCTGCGGACGGTACCGTGTTGTAGCTACCTACTTGGGAAGCGTGCGCACCTCATGCCATAGTCTATGAATACAGTACTTGTTAACTGTAAACATGACTTTTTTCCGCTGTCTACTAATAAGGAAACAAAGCCGTATTGATGCTATCATCGGGGTACTGTGATTGTCCTGTCCCTTTTCCTTTATCGATCCTGTTGTCGACCAAAGCTCAAAGTTCTCTCCTATTTTCTGCAGTCGGCCCAGTGGAATAATGTGTACATGTGAAGGAATATACTTACTTACTGGCTTTTAAGGAACCCGGAGGTTCATTGCCGCCCTCACATAAGCCCGCCATTGATCCCTATCCTGAGCAAGATTAATCCAGTCTCTATCATCATATCCCACCTCCCTCAAATACATTTTAATATTATCTTCCCATCTACGTCTCGGCCTCCCCAAAGGTCTTTTTCCCGCCGGCCTCACAACTAACACTCTATATGCATTTCTGGATTCGCCCATA
This sequence comes from Periplaneta americana, assembly GCF_040183065.1. NCBI lineage: Eukaryota > Metazoa > Arthropoda > Insecta > Blattodea > Blattidae > Periplaneta > Periplaneta americana. The sequence goes on along the minus strand of NC_091117.1, from coordinate 46,338,761 downwards.
CGTGCCACATGCCCTGCCCATCTCAAGCGTCTGGATTTAATGTTCCTAATTATGTCAGGTGAAGAATACAATGCGTGCAGCTCTACGTTGTGTAACTTTCTCCATTCTCCTATAACTTCATCCCTCTTAGCCCCAAATATTTTCCTAAGAACCTTATTCTCAAACACCCTTAATCTGTTACTCTCTCAAAGTGAGAGTCCAAGCCTCACAACCATATAGAACAATCGGTAATATAACTGTTTTATAAATTCTAACTTTCAGATTTTTTGACAACAGACTAGATGACAAAAGCTTCTCAACCGAATAATAACAGGCATTTCCCATATTTATTCTGCGTTTAATTCCATGTACGAAATCTCAAAACCTTATTTCTTTGCTGTGGTCGTGCCAAAGAATCAGTCCCATTCCGAGGCTTATTTGAAGGATTCGTAACAAGCTGGTTTTTACGGTGATGGGTTGTTAGCCCTTCGCCCAACCCCCAAGCTGGAGGACCACCCCTTATCGACTGTCCACGACTGCTGATTCAATATATTCGCAGCTACCCTCCTCGTTTAAATCCGAAAATTAATATTATCGAACCGCCTTAGTCTTAGTAACTTGTTGCTTCCAAGTTCTGAATTCAGGAAGAGGCCGCGACCCCAATAATCGGATATTTGCAAGCGCGGTTCCCCGCAAGCACAATACAAGCTTATCTCCAGCCTAGTAGAGAATCGGAGCACGTTCGCATGCTGTATAGGTAGATGAAGGAAAAATAGGATTTAGCTTGCCACTTTGCGATAGACGAGGGAACGGAGCGGCGTGCTGAAAATGACAGCAATTTTCTCATCCCAGTTCCCACGGGGCAAGTACTGTGACTTGCCTCATCAACGCAACAACGAGCTGCAAACTAAATACCGCCGAGAATAAGGAGTGCACACCTCACGTCAGCAACACGTCTGTGTGAATTTAACCAAAAAGAAACGTCATTTGGGACTATAATTACCTATTGTCTTCAATTCACAAAATACGCGATAAAACCATTAGAAATTCCGTTCTCGTCATCGTCGTCATTGCTATTATCATCATCATTATCATCATCATCATCATCATCATCATCGTCATCATGGTCACTAGAGTCTTGCACAACCGGTTACAAATAAAGCAAATTATATATTGCTATTGGACGCCTAGCGTTGTAGACAATATGCAACACTCTTCCGTCTCGCGGACAACCTAAGTGTTCGCTTTAACGAATGTTCGAGTTCTTTCTCACTCTGTGTTGGTGAATGGTTCTGGGGTATAAAAGGTAGATCACATTGGGATAAAGAATTTGCTAATTTCTTAGATAACAACCCTGAATTATGATAATAGGGGAACATAAATATATTGTAAGTTCACAGGGCTAACGGCTTCGAAGCTAGGTACCTGGTTCTAATGAAGTGCACTGGTAGCAATCTAAAACATGGGGGCATGAGATAGTTACTCTGCCTGCCATTAAAAATTCACTTCACTAAATCCCCAAGGTAAAAAAAAAAGTCATCCAGAGTCCCTAGAGGCCTTGCAAAGACGCGATTATCGTCGTGTACCTTTCAATAGTTATTTCCTTCTCTCGCTTTAATAATAATCCATTCATGCAGCCATACAGGTACTACAGTTGAATATCGTCGAGAGCAACAACATGCATCGTGATAATATAACTACTCGTATTAGCTTGAGAGTACTTCTCTTATTTAGGTACCGATACGTAATTAGATTTTAGTTGGGGAAAATAGTTTGATAATTACGGACATGGTTCGAGGTTGTTAACAATAATATCGTGAGTGCTCGATCATCTCGTCCTTGATAAATCATTAAATTTACTAAAATAACTGAATAACAAAATCGTATTTAGCCTACTTCAATAAGTAGGCTTCACTCCTAATTTTTGTTGGTTTCATAATAACTATCAATTTAAGTTCGTTAATGTTTTTAACAGATTTTTAAATTTTATTTCGATATTTCACGATGCTGTAACAACTACTGTTATTTAGCGTGGATGGGATTGGTGACAGGAAGATGGTATTTGGCGAGATGAAGCTGAGGATTCGCCATAGATTACCTCACATTCGCCTTACGATTGGGAAAACCTAGGGAAAAACCCAATCAGATAATCAGCCGAAAAGAGAATCTGATACCCGAACGCAACTCCGGATCGACAGGCAAGCGCCTCAGACAACTGATCTACGCCGGTGACGTTTTTACTTTTGGAGCATTGTAATCTTCATTACATACTGTGATTATGCTTATCACCACCACTACCACTACAACCAACACAAACAGGTTATTACCAACTATCATCAGTATAAGCAGAAGAATGATCAATATTATCATAATACCGCATGTGATTAACACCAATTCAAACGTAGTCGCAAACATTACCACCTCCACCACCACCACCACCACCACCACCACCAACACCATCATCATCTTATTTCTAGCCAATCAGCATCGTCATCAACTACAGAGTGTCCCAAAAGTCTCCATACATAGGGAATGCCAGTTCAAATTAGAAATGTCACATAATGTGCTCAATATGGCGGTCTTCGAGCGACAGGCACAGGTCAATGAATGCGTGCCAACTAGCTCCAATACAAACGCTGCAACTTATTCGTTGTCACATAACTTACTTACTTACGTACTTACTGGCTTTTAAGGAACCCGGAGGTTCATTGTCGCCCTCACATAAGCCCGCCATTGGTCCCTATCCTGAGATAGATTAATCCATTCTCTATCATCATATCCCAACTCCCTCAAATCCACTTTAATATTATCTTCCCATCTACGTCTCGGCCTCCCTAAAGGTCTTTTTCCCTTCGGCCTCCCAACTAACACTCTATATGCATTTCTGGATTCGCCCATACGTGCTACATGCCCTGCCCATCTCAAACGTCTGGATTTAATGTTCCTAATTATGTCAGGCGAAGAATACAATGCGTGCAGTTGTGTTGTATAACTTTTTCCATTGTCCTGTAACTTCATCCCTCTTAGCCCCAAATATTTTCCTAAGCACCTTATTCTTAAACATCCTTAACCTGTGTTCCTCTCTCAAAGTGAGAGTCCAGGTTTCACAACCATAAAGAACAACCGGTAATATAACTGTTTTATAAATTCTAACTTTCAGATTTTTTGACAGCAGACTGGATGATAAAAGCTTCTCAACCGAATAATAACAGGCATGTCCCATATTTATTCTGTGTTTAATTTCCTCCCGAGTATCATTTATATTTGTTACTGTTGCTCCAAGTTATTTGAACTTCTCCACCTCTTCAAAAGATAAATTTCCAATTTTTATATTTCCATTTCGTACAATATTCTCGTCACGAGACATAATCATATACTTTATCTTTTCGGGATTTAGTTCCAAACCTATCTCTTTACTTGCTTGCAGTAAAATTCCCGTGTTTTCCCTAATCGTTTGTGGATTTTCTCCTAACATATTCACGTCATCTGCATAAACAAGCAGCTAACCTTAAGTCTGCCAGAGAAAATAATTCATTATTATTTCCCATGAATGGTGGATTTGGGATATCCTGTGTGTTCAAATATTAATCCTTTCCGCTAATTCCGTTCGTAATCTTCTAGGAGTTCTGACTTAACACTAGGAATCCAAGAGTCGAAGAGAAGCGCAAGATTAAACGTAACAACAAACAATCGTTTAATTTCCGGAAGGAAATTTGAGTCGGCTGCGTTGAATTTGCAGCTGAAAGCGTTCCTAATTAACACACAAATATCGTCATTTACTTATTAAAATAACTTTTTGTTCTAACACATTCCTTCATCAAAAAATAGACTGTTATTACTTAAATGCTACCAGCTCCACTTTCCCGTGCTCGTTTGAAGTGAGTGAATAATAGTTTCCGCTTTATATCTCGCCATTAGCGCACTAAGGAGATTGGAAAGTTATTAAACAGGATCACACAGTCACGTACCAGACAAAAGTGATACGCAGTTGTGTACTTTCAGGGAAGGCCTTAAAGACTGTAAACGGAGCCTATAACTGTTGATGACACTGCAATTTTCTTTCATCTCGATGGCTAAAGGCTCCCTTGTCGTAGAATGAAATGGGCTTGAATTTGCAGCATGTAAAACTTTACTGCTTTCGGAAACTGTATTGTAATTTTTTTTTCAGCGCTAAAATAGGTACTTCAAAAGCCTTCAGTGTTGCTGAAGCTTTAGAACTCTTTCCCATGACATCAAAGTGTTCTGGTATCACAATGGAATATTTGAGCGGATTAAACCAAAAGGATTATATAGTACGATTATAAAACGGCTCAGAGTTTTACAGTCTCCAATAAATGCATCTCTGTTCCATTACAATACGTATCAGAGTTTTGCCAATCTATGATCCGCGGATCGTGTAAAGGAATTGGAAAATTATTAAACCTGTACTTCCCTAATCGATTGAATTAACATATCTCTACGGTCAAGTAGGGCTATCATGATACAAAACATTAATCTTTTGCTGTAATTTTTCTATCAAAGCAAATACAAATTTGAAAATATTAAGTCATGTGCTACTTGAGACATATATGAAGGATTTGGAGTTACATTTATTTTTTATTTGTAATAATAGATAAAATTTCTTAGGAGAATATTTGGGGCTAAGAGGGATGAAGTTACAGGAGAATGGAGAAAGTTACACAACGCAGAGCTGCACGCATTGTATTCTTCACTTGACATAATTAGGAACATAAAATCCAGACGTTTGAGATGGGCAGGACATGTAGCACGTAGGGCGAATCCAGAAATGCATATAGAGTGTTAGTTGGGAGGCCGGAGGGAAAAAGACCTTTGGGGAGGCCGAGACGTAGGTTCCTTATAAGCCAGTAAGTAAGTAATAATAGATAAAATTGAGTCCATAATTGTACCTATTTTTAAGAAGAGGGACAAGACTAACTGTGGTAACTTTCGAGGAATATCACTTTTGTTGACGTCGTACAAAATGTTGTCCAATATTCTTTTGAGAAGATTAACTCCGTACATAGATGAAATTATTGGGGATCATCAGTGCGGTTTTAGGCGTAATAGATCGACTATTGATCAGATTTTTTGTATTCGACAGATACTGGAGAAAAAATTGGAGTATAAGGGTACTGGAATCAGTTATTCATAGGTTTCAAAAAGGCATATGACTCGGTTAAAAGAGAAGTTTTATATCATATACTCATTTTGAATTTGGTATTCCCAAGGAACCAATTCGATTAATTAAAATGTGTCTCAGTGAAACTTACAGCAGAGTCCGTACAGACCAGTTTCTATCTGATCCTTTTCCAGTTCACTGCGGGCTAAAGCAAGGAGATGCACTATCACCTTTACTTTTTAACTTTGCTCTACAATATGCCATTATGAAAGTCCAGGATAACAGACAGGGTTTGGAATTGAACGGGTTACATCAGCTTCTTGTCTATGCAGATGACGTGAATATGTTAGGAGAAATCCAGAACCGATTAGGGAAAACACGGAAATTTTACTTGAAGCAAGTAACGCGATAGGTTTGGAACTAAATCCCGAAAAGACAAAGTAAGGTAATTCCCGGAGAGATGCCCCACGGGGAGAGACGCCCCACCCTCCATTTCTCCTTATCTCAAAACCTCCTGATTAGTTCGTCTATGACCCTCCAAGGGCAATCAGTACAATCTTGGTAACGGTTTTTTCCTGTGTGTGAAAAGTGAATAGAAAATGTAAGTGCTGATTTTCGTAGGCTTTGTTATAATATTTATAATTTTTCAAAATTCATCATTTGGATAATGGCTATGTATATTTGCTTAATCCGATATATTTGACAAGTACATGCATTGTACTCCATCCTAAAAGAAAAAATAAAGTAATTGTCTATTACTGTTACCCTTGAATACATAAAGCGTAATAGTCATGCTAAAGGGAGAGATGCCCCACCTATTCGTGGTAGAGATGCCCCATGTATTTAAGAGTAGTATTACCGAACACAACTAATTATTATTAGTGTCCTTGTTGCATTTATTGGAATTTTAATTGAACTATTATATTAGAATACAGTTATTATATATTAAGAGGCCAATAAATGTGGGATATACAGGAATAAGATAATTAAGGAATAATGCAAATAAAACTAAAATTAAGTCGTTTTAAAAAAATACTTGGACACGTCAAATTTAATATTTTCAAAGGAACATTTTACAAAAAAAGAAACAAAAACTTTTAGCTATTATTGTACAGAGTGTGACAAACATTCTGCATAAAAGAAATTAAAATAAATAACTAAATAAGATACCACACTTTCAGAAAAAAATGAAAAAAATAATATGTTGCCATTTATTTATTTATTTATTTACTATTTTCCTAATAATTGTAACATTAATTATAAAATATACAGAGAAACTTTAGCTCGCACCTGAAAGAGTAGAGCTCGTGCTCAGGGGCGGATTCCTGAATTGAAATTAATAATTATACAATACAATTATAATTAATAATTATACAATACAATTTGCAATTATAGTATATAAATTTAAATTTACAATTTTTCCATTTTTATAAAATCCATATATAACTTTTTAAATTTAATACTAGAATTATTAGAATTGACAAGATTAGGATATTTAAATATAAATTTGTTATATATTCTTGGGCCAAAATTACTACTATGATTAAATACTGTAACAGTGTTGCATTTTGGTTCAAACAATCATAAAGAATTCATACCTTTTGTTTCATAACTATGAGAATACAATTCAAAATTATTTCGATTTTTATATATGAATTTTATTAATACAATATAATAAATTTGTCTTACGTTAAGTACATTAAAAAATTAAATTTAAAATTGTAGATGATGTCACATCCTGTACAATAATGGCCGAAAATTTTGTTTCCTTTTTGTAAAATTTTCCTTTCAAAATATTAAATTTGACGTGTCCGAGCATTGAAAAAAATGGGTTAATTTTGGTTTTCTTTTCATTATTTTTTACTTATGAAAACTCCTGTATAATGTCCTGTAACTGTCGTAGACTTACAAAATTTTGAAGAGTTTCAAGGATTATCTTTTAAAAGCGTTATTTTAATCGTATCTACAAATTTCTGGAATGTAACTTAATTTAAGTTTCATGTGAATAATAATAATAATAATAATAATAATAATAATAATAATAATAACAATAATAATAATAATAATAATTCTCTTAGGTATGAAAGCTTTAACGGTTTCGTGTGCAGTGTGGAAAAGATTGCGCAAGGTAGCACATTTTATTTTGTTTTGAATAGGCCTATCGAGGCAGTAATACCACATCCCTCTTTAGACGAACTTCAAAACCTGGAACAAATTGCTCTAACGAAGCAATATATTGATCGAGTGCTGGTACGCTCCTGTCTGGATGAACAGCGGAGTGCGTAATTGCGATGCGATATTGCACCTGCAGATGAGATCACCAATTTACATCCTTGCTCTAAATTGTTTAACTCATTTGCATTCTAATTAATTATAGGAACTCAATCGTGATCCCTACTTCAATTCTATCGATCATGTGAGGTAAAACTCAACTCGTACTTCGAGTACGATCTAATTGTATAGGCGACAATAATATAAACAAATCTGATCTGTAAAATTATACTGATACTTTTATTATACCCCTAACAGAAAAAAGAATCCCTAAAAGAATATTCTTTCCACAATAGGCCTAACCACAAAAAATTACTTCTATAGGATGTTTTTTTTTTCCTTCACGCTAATTTATAAAACAATTATATTACTGTTTGTTCTGTATGGATGTGAAACTTGGGCTCTCACTTTGAAAGAGGAACGAAGGTTAATGGTATTTGAGAATAAGATGCTTAGGAAAATATTTGAAGCTAAAGAGGGATTAAGTTACAGAAGAATGGAGAAAGTTACACAACGCAGAACTGCGCACATTGTATTCTTCACCTGACATAATTAGGAACATTAAATCCAGACGTTTAAGGTGAGCAGGGCATGTAGTACGTATGGGTGAATCCAGAAATGCATATAGAGTGTTAGTTGGAAGACCTGAAAGAAAGAGACCTTTGAGGAAGCCGAGACGTAGATGGAAGGATGATATTAAAATGGACTTGAGGGAGGTGGGATATGCTGCTAGGAACTGGATTAATCTTGCACAGGATAAGGACCAATGGCGAGTTTATGTGAGGGCGGCAATGAATCTCCGGGTTCCTTAAAAGCCATTTGTAAGTAAGTAAAGGAGACAAGAGTAACAGACTAATATTCTACTGCTTAACCCACGTCTTTATCCTACAGTTATGGTGGATGTATAGTGGCCTGCATGGTTTGTGTGTGTATAGCAGCCGTGGCGAAAAGGCCATGGTGCGCCGAGCCACTGTGTAAGCTGCAACGTGCATGGAGGGAGGCGGACAACCGAAGGGGAAGTTAATGTTTAGGACGTGTAACGAAGAAAGAAATGAACAAGAAAACATAGGACACATTATCACAACCTAAAATTAACTGTCTTCAGAATGTCTCTGCGACAGAGTTTCAAAATCAGGAATTATGTCACTTACTGCCAATCGTAGTTGATCACGAAGGTATTTGACTGTCAGTCGTCATCTAAATTTGATTTTTACTATTTTCATTGTTGGAAATAATTTTTCACAAACGTAAGTTACAGCGAACATGACTTCAACAGAGCAAGCGAAAGAACGAAGCTTCAAATATTTATTTTTTTCCAAAGATTTGAAAAGTTCAATATCTGTCAAGTCCTTACATCTAGCTTTCATTTAACGTCACATTGTAAATCTGTGAGTTTAAATTGAAAATCTAACCGCATTATTCGTATATCTGCTGTAAAAGAATCGACGTATAACACTTAACCTTTTAATGTTTCATCAGTAACATGTAGTAACTTATAATGCCGTTTTATGTGATACAACCGTTTTCCTAGTAATATTTGTGAACAAATCATACATTTAATATTTTCATCATATTGTAAGCAAAAGAATGCATCCTCCCATGCTACTTGAAACTTTCGTTTTTTATAGAGGTACATGGTTTCGAGAGAGATATTGCGACGATACGCCACTCGCAGGTCGGAGACAAATACGAATATTGGGTGTTCATTTCAAAGTGTGTCATGACGTCACTGTTGTTGGGTCACCGATTTGAAGCGAGTTTCAGCTTATATGTTAGAGAAGTTGCCTATTATTTAAGGCGTTCTTCAATCTGAACTTGAGAACGTGTACGGTATAACTTGAACGTCGTAGCAACAGATGGCGGTCTGTGTGCTACCATAACCTCTTTCGAACTGTGTTTTGCGCCGGCAAGTCGTACGCAGGGTATTTGTTATCATCGGTTGCGTACGGTAACATTCCACAACACAAATCAAATGCTCCGTGTCCATGTTGACCGTCGAAGTTAATGTCAACAAATACGTAACTAATCCTTTTAACCCTCTCCCCATATCCCGACAGTACGTATTTCCAAACAGTTCACATTCCTGCCACTACCGGCGTTACCGTACGTATCGGTACGTACTCTTCAGAATGAACGCCGTACTTGCTAGGCAACTTCTCTGCCTCTTAGGTTATACACCTCTGCGGAAGTGTAGGAAGATTGAATTCTCTAGGCTCATCGGCTAGCCACATGACGGCATAGAGCGAGCCATGACACATTTTGAACTGAACACCCAGTAGAACGGAGTTGACTCCAGTGAGTAAGAGGGTGGGGGTTGTAGGTAGGAAGCGAGAGAAAAGCACTGCGAGCCACAATGTGCTCGTGAGTCGCATTTTCGTCGCGGCTGGTGTATAGGGTCTATATATGTGCCAGGCCACTAGGACATCTCAAAGTGATTTCGTTTAAACGTTGTACTCAATGCTATTTTGAGTTCCTACGTTGCAGACGACTTCTTAATACATATATGTTTTTGATATTAAAAAAAGTGTTTCAAGAATCATTTAACTGTATATGTATTTAAGGTATATAACTACTATACAGAATGTTAATGAGCAACGCCACAATAAATTTTGAAAGTCATATTGAGGTTAAAATTTCAGATAAGTTGGAATATATATAGTAACTAAGCAACTAAAAATAAATAATAATATAAGTATAACAATACATGATTGTAACATACCTACTTGCTCATGTAACGCTTTGAGTATATCCTCACAAGTTACATATTTAGGCATTATTATTGACCAACATTTAAAATGGGACAAGCATATCTCCTTCCTGTGTAACAGATTACGTAAAACAATCCACAAATTTTCCATTCTACGCTCTTATTTACCTGTTTATGTTCTGCGTACTGTGTACTTAGCTCTGTTCCAATCAATAATTCAGTATGGTATATTAGGTTGGGGAGGAATGGCAAAATCGACTCTCCACCCTTTAAATTTGCTCCAAAAAAGAATTATCAAAATTTGTCTATATAAACCTTTTGATTACCCAACAAAATTAATTTTTCGGGAATTTAGCGTATCAAATCTAGAACAAATTTATAAACAAACATTGCTGATTTACTTCCATAAAAACCACAATAAATTTAAATTTGATCCTCATGAATACCATACGAGACAAAACTACAGTTTCTTTCTAAATACTCCCAAATGCCACACAACTGCTGGATTAAAACACAGCAGAAATTTTGGACCCAAAACATATATAATACATTTATTAGAGCTTACCCTGAGCTAAGTACACTTAACACACATAGATTTAAGAAACAAATCAGATTAATTATTTAATTGTTTAAGCTAATTGAGTTAAAAATTGATACTCTAATATTCATGTACTTTTGTATTTTCTATTTGTATATAGACCCTATTATTACATGATGTATGTATTTTACCATTTATTAATGTTATTGTGCTCAATGAACTCTCTTAATTTTGTGATATATTTTGTATAACTGATCTGAACTGCGTCCGAGCACGAGCTTCTGCTCTTTCGAGCTGCAATGCCTAATGTAGCTCAAGTCTACAGTATTAAATAAATATTAAATAAAAATATTAAATAATTACTTTATAGTTTCCGTCTACAACTTATCAATTAATACAGAAACAATATTCTGTTATTTCACAATACAAGGTTATAATTTCACTAATATTTTCAATTTAAAGAAAATCATCTTCAGGTGGAGAGACATAAATTGACAAATTGAGCATAGGTGAAATACAAGAAGAAAACATAGGGCCTATGTGCTTGTTATGAACTAGACAAAAACATGTATGAAACCAATTTAAAATTATATAAGATGTGGTTCTAAGTCATTTTTAATATGTGATTAACATTTGTAAAATTTATAAACTATAGTCTTTTAAAGGTCACCACACTATTTGAATCTTTTGTTGTTACATGACCAATTTCAATCATCGCGGTGATTTAAAATTCGTTTTCGAAATGTTCCCATTGCTTAAACTATTCGAGTTAATCACGAGTTTTAAAATTTAATAAAAATAGTTATATTACGTAAATAACATTTATGCTGATTAAACAGTAGTATGACATACTTTTAAATTCAGAAAAATGAAAATATCATTGTAGTGGTTTTATATTTATTATTGGAATTACTGTCATGATGATGATGATGATGATGATGATTATTATTATTATTATTATTATTATTATTATTATTATTATTATTATTATTATGGGGACTGGAAGCTGTCTTGTTCCTTTTTCCTGCCCTAGCACAAGAGCCATTCCATTCAAACCTATCAAGATTCCATATTTCTATCTACATTTTTTTTTTGGGCACTTTTAACTCTAAAATAAATTTGATCCGTTGTATTTAGTCTTGAGCTCAGATAAAGGTAAAAATCCCAGGAAATAATGACATATTCCACATATCAGAATTTGTGTCTTTACCACTTGTTTCACTGAAACCCTCAATAATTTCAGAAGACCCCTATATATTTAGGTTATTGACTTTATAAACGAGTATTTACTAATTATATAACATATGCTTATTTTAATGCATACATGAACATTGTATCTTTAAACTATTATTGCTGACGTAATTTCTGGCACGAACGAAACCTCGCCAGTGGAATACTGCATACCCGCCAGCAGCCACGGATACACTCTACTGGGTGTTCATTTCTAAGTGTGTCATGACGTCACTGTTCTGAGTCAGCGATTTGAAGCGAGTTTCAGCTTTTTGCCTATTATTTAAGGCGTTCAATCTGAACTTGAGAACGTGTATGGTACAACTTGAACGTCGTAGCAACAGATGGCGGTCTGTACGGTCTGTGTGCTACCATATCCTCTTTCGAACTGCATTTTGCGCGGGCAAATCGTACACAGGGTATTTGTTATCATCGGTAACGGCAACATTCCATAACACAAATCAAATGCTCCGTGTCCATGTTGACCGTCGAAGTTAATGTCACAAATACGGAAGTAATCGTTTTAACCCTCTCCCCATAAAGAAAAAAACTCACCACAGTACGTGTTTCCACCACTACAGGTGTCACCGTACGTATCGGTAAGTACTCTTCAGAATGAACGCCGTACTTGCTAGGCAACTTCTCTGGCACATAGGTAATACGCCTCTGCGGAAGTGTAGGAAGATTGAATTCTCTAGGCTCATCGGCTAGCCACATGACGGCATACAGCGAGCCATGACACACTTTGAATTGAACACGCAGTAGTGCATCTCTTACTCGCGGGTAAGAGTGCTAGCCCGAGAGAGCACTGTACTCATGACCGTTGTTCTACATTGTATTTCATGTGATTTATGATTGTTTAAGAAAACTGTTTCATATAGTTAATATCCATATAAAATTTATTTAAAAGCCCTGACTCGTTTTGAATTACGCGGGAACAGTTTTCGTGCTGTGTAAATGGTGGCTATTTGAGCAGCAATTAGTTCATCCACCAATCAGGAGAAGGGGGAGTCATAATCATATCGGTAGGCCTATAACTTTGAAAACAGCAAAATCAATGAGTTAAAATAATTGCTTAATAAGAGGAAAATTGTTCAGAAACATTCATAATTATATCAGTAGAATTACAAAACTTAGAAATAAGCCTAAAAAAAATTAAAAAGCTTAAAAATGCTTAATAAGGAAAAACCTTCGAAGAAATTTTTCTGACTAAAAATTTTACGGAATATTTTAATCACTGCTCTTACTATTAAATTTACACTATAAACGTGACTAATGAGAGGGAGAGCTTATGAACCTGTCTTTCCAAGCAGCCCACAGAATTCAATAGCGCAGCGCTGGCGCGCAAATTATGGAATATCTCATTATTCCGCCAATCTAGAATGATTACACTAAAATGGTAATAACTGGATTTCGGCAATCGAAAAGCAAATGAATAGAACATTAGCAATGTAAATTCATGTGGTAATATGTTTGAAGAAATGTCAATATTTCAGTCTCTAAATCTCCATACCACCGCTAAGCACAGCCCACACATTTTTGAACGGTCCAAATATAAGGACAATTCACGCGAGGACATAAACGGTATGAAGTGAACATGAGATTCATCTTGCCATTTACAATGCCAACAGAACGTCAATGTCAAAACAAAATAATTATTGAGGAGTGTGACAAAAATGGATACTCCGTCATGAATGACGATGTAGCAGTACAATTTATGTTCATAAATGAAAAGATATATCTCATATAAATAATATATAGGGTAAACTAGGGTCTGTTGGACAGTCGGGCATGTTGGACACTCTGTACTTTAACGTGTTACCACGCCACTTGTGGGCACCACATTCAGCTAGAAGTCAATGACGGAAGTAGGCACGAGTGGGGCTACTTCCGTCATTGACTTCTAGCTGAATGTGGTGCCCACAAGTGGCGTGGTAACACGTTAAAGTACAGAGTGTCCAACATGCCCGACTGTCCAACAGACCCTAGTTTACCCTAATCTAAAGTTTTAAAACAATATTTTATAATTCGTTATAAAAAAAACTTTTTTTACTCTGTCGGTGAGTTTTTAAACACAAATTGGAATGAATTCTTTTAAATAAATAAATTTAGTTATATTTTGTTCTTTTAATATACAGAATGGGCGGGAAGTAACTCCGTATTAATAATAATACATGCCGTAGATCCCCAGTGGGGCAAGGCCTCCTACTTGGGATGGAGTGGCTCGAGTCTTGACGATCAGAAGAGCCGACCTGATGGCCTATATTTACATTCCTAGTTTTATTGTCCACAATTACACTAGCACTGGCTGTTGCTGCCGCTAAAATTTGGTTGATTGCATTCTTCCACCGTGTTCCTTGGCGTCCTATTCTCGTCCACAGTCCTCCTAGCTGTAACTTAAACTCGTCCCCCCATCTGGTTCTCGGTCGTCCACGGTTTCCCCACATTAGTAATCGCTAATAAATTTCTTAATAATTTGTCTATTGTAAATTATGTTGTGGAGTGTTAAAAGATATAAATCATCTGCAATTAAAATTAAAACTCCATATATGCACCCGCTTTTTCCAGCAGTGTTTCTAATCTCTTTAGGATAGAATCGACCGAATTCAACAGGAACTATTGTGGTACGTTAGTAAGGACATGGCGAATGCGATCCTCCAATTCATCCACAAAGTTCTTGCATTGGTGCAGTAAACCTCTTCCTTTGCCCAATCCTACGGAAAGAAGTCACATAGAGTGAAGTTGGGACTCCGTGCTGGCCACTCATACGGACTACGACGACCCAACCAACGTCCTGGAAAATGTTGATCAAGCCAGGCAAGGACGTCGAGTGCAAAATGAGGGGGGCACCATCTTGCAAGAAAATCAGGTCATTGATGTCATCCCAGGTGGAGACAATAGGCCAAACTTCATTTTTCAGCATGGCTAGTTACCGTTCTGCGTTCATAGTGTTTCGAAGAATGAAAGGACCCACAACCTGGTTGAATGTTATGCCACATCACAATTGTGGCCCTCGGATTCTCTGGTGCCCAGTAACGACAGTTGTCAACCCTCCGACATGAAAAACGGCTTCGTCGCTCAAAATTATGTTGAACAACTGGGACCAATCTTCGTACCTACCAATCTCACCATACTCCTTCCGATGGTCACAATTTTCCGCCGACAGGTCTAGACAGCAATGCAACTGCCACGGACAAAATTTAAGGTTCGTAAATTATTTCCAACGTCGTTTTATTAGTTGGAGGTATGAAATTCTAATAATAAAATAGTAATATGCGTTACAAGAGCGGTATGTTGAAGTTTTCATGTTCGAGGAAAATTCCGAGAATTCAAAGAAAACATACCGCTCGTGTATCGTACATTATTTTGTGCCAAGATCGTTTATTACATACCTGGAACAGGAATTTCTAATTAGTTGCAATGAAATCTCCACCTTGGTGTCTGTTCAATGACGGCAAATTTGCAAAATAAAAATATCTATCTTCAACATTGTTGCTTTAAAATGTTTTCTGTGTTTACTATACTCCAGCAGGCCGTGATATGTCTGTCTTTTTTTTTCCCCCAGTCTATAAATGCGAACTTAAAACAAAGTCTTCCTTAATGATACATGCATCACGAATGCAGTAACTTTAATGGAGTTGTAG
This sequence comes from Periplaneta americana, assembly GCF_040183065.1. Lineage (NCBI taxonomy): Eukaryota > Metazoa > Arthropoda > Insecta > Blattodea > Blattidae > Periplaneta > Periplaneta americana. The sequence goes on along the minus strand of NC_091117.1, from coordinate 46,323,273 downwards.
AGTTTACTTAATTTTTGCAAATATTTAAAAACAATAACTAACAGTGCAATTTAGGTGAAATTGCAGTGGTAAGTTTCCAATTTATAATTATTACTATATTGAACGTCTCTAAAAATAATATGTTAAAAGCCTAAAGCAGTAAAATCAATATGTCACTTAAGCGGTAAGAAGAGGGAAATTGTTATGTGTGTTAGGTCGGGAATATTGAGTATGGAATTTTAGACTTACCGCGGATAGGTTTTGTGCGGAAACCAAGCAAATACACACGATCTCGCACAAAAGTATTTACTTTCTTCCGATAACCACGGTCTTCGTAATGTTTGCATTTATTTCAATCCTATAGGGCTGCACACAGCTATCGTTCAGCTTCACTAACATATCCCTTAGTATCCTTCATAAAGGCTTTAATTTACATAGTGCTCAGTACAATGAAGATAGGATCACTTAATCATGAAAATACCCTACCGACGGACCTCGTTCCATGCATTAACAGAACTTAATAGCTAACATATGTATAGGAAAGTGTATCTGCCATTCCCAGATGTTTCAGAATGAAACATTCCCACACAAGACTTAAATTCAGCTAACTGGGTATTATTAGCATCAGGGTGCAGTTCAATCGACAAAAGACGATTTTTCAAATGTTTTTTTATTTGTCAGAGTGTTTATGTACCGGTAGTATAATTGTAATCGGTTGTTTAACGACGTCAAGAAGTGAAAGAAACCGCCTTTTGTGAAAGTGTTTGCAGAAATACTTAAAAATAAGAAATACGTGGCGCGACAACCCATGAAGGTCCAAGACTGACCAGCCGACCGCTGATCTCACGTCTACATTCCTCAGCAGGTCAGAGGTAACATGTGATCCGTACGATGAATTATCTAGCCGTTAACATTTTCAGTGTATTTTCACCGTAGGCCCATTAATGTGATGGAGAGATTAATAAGCACATTTTTCCAAGCAGAATATCGGCAGTCGTCGTGCCAACTGGTAATACCGAAAATTCGCCATGTAATTACCTCACATTGGCTTTACAGTTGGAGTGACTTACGAATTCGGATTTCGTACCCACTACAGCTCCCCAAATTGATCACGATGCTTGGTGGGCACCGATCCCATACACCGGTCGAAATTTCTCGTCACGAGGACTTGTACCAGCGCTCATTACGTATGGAGCTTAAGACCATGACGCAACGGCGCAGGAGAGAAAGACTTATAATTACCGTAACATAAATTGAAGACAGAGAAAGAGAGAGATTTAAAGAAAAATTAACCCTCCTGCTTTAACTAAGGATGACGAAGAGGATCCGGAAATTAATAGCATATAGAAGGAATTAAAGATAAAATAATATTGTTCTAGAAATAAATTGTAATAATTAACCATCATTGACATCAATAATTATAAACTAAAATCTTAAAAATATTAAGTCCAAACTGGTATTAGAGTGTCGCGAGTTCCCCATGATACTGGCTGAACATAATACAGTTCAACTGAAATGGATGCCAGGACATGCTGGGATTCGTGGCAATGAGAGAGCAAACGAGGCTGCCAAAACGGGAACCGAGATCCCATTCATAGGACCTGAGCCTGTGATGGGATTACCTCTAAGGCCAGTTAAGCAGATTTTCAGGAACTGGGCTCTCAAGAAACACAAAACCATTGGAACTCAAGTGAGGGCTGCAGACACTCTAAGGCCCCCATAAGAGAGTTTAATAGAAGCAGGTCAAGTGACCTGATAAAACTGAGCAAGAAACAGCTCCGCTGGACAATCGGTTTCTTTACAGGACACTGTGCCCTCAAGAAGAACCTGTAGAGGATGGGAGATAATATTAACCCAGTATGGATTGCGCCCACTTCTACCTGTCATGTGGGTTCATTGTGCTATCTTTAAAACTGAATTTTGGCATGCGATAGAAGTGGCTGGCAAATTTTTACTATACAGCCCTCTCAATCAGGAACAAGTTTCAGTTGTCGGACAATCGAATCTATGCCCCTTCAGCGCTGTCGTGGTTTTTGGAAAAGTTAACGCCTCTACTCACCCCATTCAACCAGCTTCTCTCCCACTACGTCAAACAGCAGGCCACGAACCTTGCCGAATAGGGATTTGCCAAACTCCCGTCAAACAGTTTCATGTCTCTTGAATATTGCTTATAATACTGTAAGGTTAATTATTACTTATTCATAATTTAATTTAAGTAGGTCTAATGACGCTGATTGACTTATGCAAAATGCTATTACTTGCTTAATAATATTTCTTTCACCACTCCGTGCTACAGTATTCATGTTGAGTTGACAACACTGGACTTCAAGTGCAAATAAACTGTCCCGCAAGAAGCTCAAAATTGTGAGTAGTGAGGGAGAGAAAGGGAGAGGGATAGAAAAGAGAGAAATGAATTGCCGAGGCTGAGAAGGAATTAAGGTTCAGTTCACATATCTTACGGGGGCACAGATCCGATGGTCGGACTATACTTATATATATATCACAGCTCTCGTATGACGACTAATTCTCAGTTTAATGACGATCGTACAAAAATTTAAGAACAAAACATTAATTTATTTACGTTGAAATACTCGTATATTTATTGACATCAAATGCAAGTAATAATAATGTACTACTCGACCAAGGCGAGTGGAGTCCTGCAGCATGGAGCCGTGGCGCTACTGCTCCTGCGTTCGTAATACCGCATCGCGATAGTTCACATTACGTCCGCGGCTCCACTCGCCTTGGTTGAGTAATACGAAGCTGTAAATTTCTAAATATCTCTCTAGAAGATTAAATAGAAAAATCCGCTTTCATTACATCAAAGAGAGAAGTTAATTCGGCGCGCAGGAACATTGCTAGAAGATGAACAATGGGCTTGTAAGCTTCTATAAATAAGAAAAGGACACGTGTAGTGCCCATTCGAAAGCAGTAATGAAATCGCATTCCTTTCATTAAGTCTAATGAAAGAGACCATGTCTACACGACATGAGAGATGTGACATCTTTTCGTTCGTATCCACGGCTTATCTAACACAGACAAGCACAAAATATCTACCACAGACTAATGAAAAACAGTAATTGTTTTTTTATAATTTGATTCATTATAGTAGCGGAGAACACAGATAATTCATCAGGCGTCTAATAACGAATAGAAGCAAATTAATCAACTGGGAGAACACAATAAAACAACTACCAATCTATTCTCCTGTTACATAACACAACACAACACATTGTGATTCTTTACTTAAGCTCCCGATTCACGCAGGCTACTACAAGACAATGCGGGGACCATACATGAATTGTATTTTCCGTTGAAAACTGGCTCTTTTGGTGGAAAAATATGATAAAATCTCTAAACAAATATTTAAAAATTAGAGAAAATGCACAAGGTTCCTTCAAAAGAAATAGATAAATTCACTGTTTACAGTGACGACGGTAAGATGTAAAAACTGAGTAGGGTGAAACAAATCTGCTTACCTTTTATTTATAGGCCTATCTTTTTATAGGGCACATGTTTCTCGGATTTTTTTTTCTATCAAAATTGTTTGTGACACAGATCCCACAAGACAATGACCACTCATTTGCAACCCCAAACAGAATACAGATATAACAATATAACTTATGTGTCTCACAGCACCTTGTTAACCAAGGATATTTCTTGTATCATGAAAAACCCGTGTCTTTACACAAGATGTCTCCTAGCTAAACTACTCGGTCCCTTAATCACTTGCTGTACCGTTCAATATTTTATTTATTATTTATTTATTTAATCTGGCAGGATTAATGCCTTCACCTCCATCCTACCAGACAGCACATAGAAAAAATATACAAATAGCGACAAAAATAATACAAAATAAATTAAAGCCCTATAGAGGGTCAACAGGGTCAAAAAAACATTATAATGCACTTATTAAGCTAATATAAAAACAAGATATATATTATTTTCATGTACCGAAGTACATATGATATTTCCATGCAAATATCATATGTACTTCGGTACATTAAAATAATATATATGATATGCGTAAATCGTTCGTGATTTAAGACGGCGCTTATTCCGTCGGATCCCGGCCAACTAGTCACTCATAACGAGTGCACCTCAGCACATGTGTGGACTTCAGTCCTACGTTCATAGACATCTATGACGTAGTGCAGAGGGCGGCTACTAGAGGGAACCCAAGAGTTGGAATTTAAACTGAAACGATTCTGTCCGACACCGGGATGGGTATCCGGTATGGCTTAGTGGATAAAGCATCAGCGCGTAGAGCTGAAAACCCGGGTTCAAATCCCGGTGCCGGAGAGAATTTTTCTCTGTTCCATTACTCTTTCATCGTAAAAACAAGATAGTTAAAATAACAGTAATAGCAATGATGATAGTGATGATGACGATGATGATAATAATAATAATAATAATAATAATAATAATAATAATAATAATAATACTGTACATCTTAAGTTTAAGAATAAAACTGACAAAAGCATAGTTACAATATTTATTATATGTATGTATGTATTTATTTACACTGCAAGTGGGCAAGCACCCGGTGGCAGTGGTATATACAATATTAACAATACACAGTTAAAATGATAAGCAATACACAATAAAATTTACAATACATAATAAAATTTACAACACATATACAATTTTATACACAATACAATAAGAATACACAATACAATTTAACACAATAATAATAAAACATAAAATAAAACACCTAATTTTACAACACAACCTACATAATTATGTATAGGTCCTACATAATTTTCAATAGTCTTTCACTTTACTCTCATCTCATTCCCTGTAGTGGCACTATGACGCATTTCACTGACACTTTAGCACACATTTCATTGACATTCTGTAACACATTTCACTGACACTATAGAACACATTTCATTGACGCTATAAATTATCACTGATCGGAACTGTTCACTGCACTGTAAAACCATAACTTCACTGACTCACCTCGCTTCACTGATACAACAGTTCAAATAAGTCTAATAATTGCATTCTTATGCATACTTATAAACAGAACTACATTTAAACTAAACATTTCTAGTCTAAGGCCCTCTTACACGCTATTTTTAAATAATTTACAATTCAAACCAAGGAAGTAAACTCGTCAGGCTAGATAAATACATGCCACCTTAAAAAATTAAATGTTGAATGTCACCTTAATTTTAATTTTCACTTTATATACAACTTTTAAAATTATTCTTGAATCTCCTTAAGGAAGGACAGCCCTTAAAGACCGCTGCAGGTAGGTCATTCCAATCATTTATAGTTCTATTTAAAAATGAGAATTTACCTACATCCGTTTTCTGTTTCCTACATTTGATTTTAAAATCATGATCGTTCCTACCATAGTACGTTGGCTTTTCTAACCGAGCCGTTATGTCTACCCATGCTTTCTGACCTAGATGTGCTCTATACAATGATGTTATTCTAGTTTTCCTACGTCTGTTTTCCAAAGTTTCCAAAGTTTATATGCCATACGATGGAATACTCAAATGCCAAATTCTGATCACACTCACCATGAAAGTCTAAAAACTCATATTTTGGTTGCTCTGTTATTCCATAACTCCGTCCAATGATCGCAAATGTTGTTAACAGCCGTTTTTTTTTTTACGCCGAGAATGCGCGATGCTTGATTTTTCGACTTATACTTCGTTCCATATTGTCTGATACGCGACGTAAATATTTCCGACAGAGAAAAAGAGAGATGATTGCTATTGAACCAATGGCAGAAGTCTCATTCCACGCTTATCTTGAAGTTGGACGGTCTGAAGCGGTGTACCCTCGCACAGGAATAAGACCTGTCCCATTGGTTGAAATTGAGGGGTTTGCCGGAAGAAAGGCGGACAGACCTCTACGCTCTTCTTCGGGAAAACGGTTTAAAATGTAGTGAATAATTCGCTAATTATAGTAGCGAAACTTTGTTTTGATTGTACTGTACATACCTGCAGGACAGGGCTGCGTGAGTGCGCGCGCGATTTAGTCAGTCAGTCTACAAGTAGAGCTAGTGCTGCGCGTTACCGCATACTGTACTGTGTGTGTTTTCTCTTGGTAGAGACTAAGCAAATATATATAGTTCAATTTAGTCAGTCCAGTTGTTTCCTTTGACTGCTTTTTATGTTCATTATTGTCCTTGCTTTAATAGTAAACAAATTTATGAAACTCATAGATTCAGACGGAAATATTTTATGTTCTATAAAGAGATTTGATACAATATACAGATTTTTGGGCTTATTGTTATCAGAATTATACAAAGAATACATTTTTTTTATTTATCTTCACACAAAATGGAGATTTTCTTTTTCTGTTATATTCAGTGATTTTGCTTTGCGTACTTAATGTCTACTCAGTATATCTGAAATAATATAAATTACTTTAGAAGTAGATAATAAATGTCATAAAATGTATCTTTGTTTCAATTCCGTGTGAAATTTAAATCTGAAATCTACATTAAATCCCCTAAGCAAATCATTATATGGATAAAGGGCGTATAGACCGAAGTTTAATATGGTACAAATATAAGGAAATTTAATAATATAAATTGCCTAAATGCTACAAAACATTTATACTCGCTATTTTTTTTAATTTGATGTATAATTTTGTTCACTATCTGTATAAAATTTTATTCAGGTGCGTTTTAAAATCTTAGATTGCCTGTATCTCAATTCACCATATTGACGTATACGCCCTTTTTCCGGCAAACCCCTCAATTATACTTCTCTCCTCATCTGTCGGCAATGTTTACGTCGTCTGTCAGACATTACGGAACAAAGTTAGCCCGAAAATTATTTGCTCATTATTATAATATCATGTGTCATTGCATTCGCAGCGATTTTGATTTATAAAACATGAAATTACTGGGTAAGCGATTTGCGGACCACATTCTGAGCTCTATTGATATTATACGTAGACATGGCTTCACAAAAACTACGCGTATAGGATTAAAAAAACTCGATTCTCTCGCGAATTGGAGTTGCCTGCAGCCGGTGGTGTGAGAACGATGTATCCTATCCATTCCCCGCGGTATGAGTGTAGCATTGATGGCGTTGTGTACGCAGGACCTGTCCTCCCCGTGCTGATCACTACTGTAAACAGCTCCACCGCAACACCACTAACGAAAAACGAAACATTGTTAAACTCTGCACGATCGATTTCCGATGCAAACCCCGAGTTCATCCCACACGATGCACAGCATTCCGAGGCCTGAAACCCTCATGGTGTCAAAAGTTGTAACTCAGAAATCGTACGCAAGACAGAAAGCTACACTACACGCAGTAGTTTATACAGGGACATCATTTTATTTTTACTAACATTTTTAATATTAACTTGCCTATACCTCTGGATCAACGCCGTTTGCTATCCCCTTCCACGACTGGAGTTCGATGATACTGACGTAATATACAGGTGCGTCAGAAAGAACGGATGGATTTCACATGGCAAGAAAATTGTAAAGATTCATCAAATCAAAAATTTGTTGTTATCAACATATTCACCAATATATGCAGTTTATTTATGGAAAACAACATTATCCATATGATGTCCTTGGCTTTCAATACAGGCATCGAGGCGTTATCTGATGTTCGCCATCACTTTCACAGTCATAGCTGGTGCAATTGCCACGATTTCTTCACGAATCGCTGTCTTCAGTTCGTCCAGTGTATGTGATCGATGTTTACAAACTTACGCCTTCAAATGTTCCCAAAGAAAGAAGTCGCAGGGCGCGAGATCTTACCGTAGCCTCGGACAATCTCAGTGCAATAGAATTTCGTCCAGGTGATTCTTCTTTAATGTTGAACCTGTGATACGAAATGAAGCCACCCACCGCAAAATTGTATTCCGAGTTGGAATCCTAGCGTGACATCCGATGTCGAAATGAGTCCTGAGTGGCGATCACAGACTCTTCATTTTTCAAAAATGTCTCTACGATGAAAGCACGTTGTACACCAGACCAACACCATATTCTCAACTGAAACTGCATTCTATGGCTGACCCAACAGTCGTGGTCCCCCTCACTATATCTCTCTCCTCGTTGCGTATCGGTAGTTTGAAATCCATCCGTTCTTTCTGACGCACCCTTTACAAACAAATCACTTTACTAGGTATAGGAGGGAAGAAAAGTAGTTCATCCATTTATGTAAACTAGGAAATATTGCGCTTTTCAGTTTAATCATTTTCATTAGGTTTTTGTTTAATCAAAATACAGTACAGTATTAACAATGACTGTTTTTACTCACGAACTGAGCTGTCCATGTGGACGTATTCATTATGCAGTGTATATTATAGGCCTACTGTCTACAGCACATTAGCGTACAATATAGAGAATGAAGTTAAATTGAAAAATAATCATAATATGGATATTTAAACACATTTCGATACAGGCTTCAGTTCTAATGTGCATATTATCGCACTATACCATATTTTACTTAATTCCAATTATCAGTTCTTCGTATTAGTAACTCATGTTGAAATAATTCTGTACCTACTTTATAAAAGAGTACGTTACGTACTGTAAATTCAATCTTCACTTCTGCCCGAAAAGATAAAATTACTCAGACATACTATCTACTGTCCGTCCAAGTGGTTATGTCGTAGAGTCGTAGAAAGGAGGGAAATGACGTGACAGTTAATTACTTAACGAGGCCCTTTTATTTAAGTTATTTTAAACAGTTGTATAATATTACGTAGACGTCCAATTCCTAACAGAAATTAATGTTCTCGGAAAAGAGCTAAGACAGCCCAGCCACTAGCTGGCGAATAAAAGCTCGCTGGGGAAACCGGGATACGACGTAGGCAAATGACAGTACCTGTGCGAAAATGATTCAATATTGAAAGCTCTTTCGTCACTGGAAAATGCGAACATATTTTTGAAACGTACTGTGGCTACTATGACTGTATATGCGGTCTTGGATCTGTGTGGAAGGCGGTTGAAGGGTGGGAGTGAAGTACATTCAAAAACTCAGGTACAATAAAAATTGAAGTAAAAATAAAATGATGTCCCTGTATTATTACCACAGTCTAGTACAGGCCTGCACAAGGCTGCCGGCTCCCAGCTCATGAGCGGAATGCAGATATTACCTCCGCTCTTTATAATGATGAACTGGAAGAAGGGGTGATCTCGTACAAAATATACACAAAAGGAAGTACTATTACGAGTGTTTATGAAATGAATTCCCGTTCAGTATTTGCAAAACTATCTTGGAATATTATATTAATTAATATTTATTTTACAGAAATAATAGAAATTCTATACTTACTTACTGGCTTTTAAGGAACCCGCAGGTTCATTGCCGCCCTCACACAAGCCCGCCATTGGTCCCTGTTCTGAGCAAGATTAATCCATTCTCTATCATATCCCACCTCCCTCAAACCCATTTTAATATTATCTTCCCATCTACGTCTCGGCCTCCCTAAAGGTCTTTTTCCCTCCGGCCTCCCAACTAACACTCTATATGCATTTATGGATTCACCCATACGTGCTACAAGCCCTGCCCATCTCAAACGTCTGGATTTAATTTTCCTAATTATGTCAGGTGAAGAATACAATGCGTGTAGTTCTGTGTTATGTAACTTTCTCCATTCTCCTGTAAATTCATCCCTCTTAGCCCCAAATATTTTCCTAAGCACCTTATTCTCAAACACCCTTAACCTATATTCCTCTCTCAAAGTGAGAGTCCAAGTTTCACAACCATAAAGAACAACCGGTTATATAACTGTTTTATAAATTCTAATTTTCAGATTTTTTGACAGCGGACTGGATGATAAAAGCTTCTCAACCGAATAATAACAGGCATTTCCCAGATTTATTCTGTGTTTAATTTCCTCCCGAGTGTCATTTATATTTGTTACTGTTGCTCCAAGATGTTTGAACTTCTCCACCTCTTCAAAAGATAAATTTCCAATTTTCATATTTCCATTTCGTACAATATTCTCGTCACGAGACATAATCATATACTTTGTCTCTTCGGGATTTACTTCCAAACCTATCTCTTTACTTGATTCCAGTAAAATTCCCGTGTTTCTATAGCTACGTAAATGTACAATATCATTTTGTTATATTTTTATTTATGAGTACATCAAAACGAGGTTTTATACTGTTGGCAGCTGAAAGGAACAATAGCCTACTGATCGTAACGAAATATCAGTTACAGATGTTCGATGTCTGTCTTTATTAAAGTTGATAATAACAAACAGTTGCTCACAAATATAAATGTTGAGCCAAACATAGCAATCATATTATTGCTAATGTTTAGTCTTGTAAAACTGAACCAGGCTAGTAGTAGGCCTATTATTCAAACAATCTTTAGCCCTTGAAGATCAATAAGTTCGAGCTGTAAATCGTTAAATGTTAAATGTTATGTTCCGTCTTTTAGATTCCCTCATACTGTATTGCAGCAGTAGGTAAGCAACGTGAAACAGTTACTGAGAATAGACCTACACACTGCACTCCACTAGATAACTGGGTGGTCGTTTCCCTCTCCTCTACCTATAGCAAGTCTATGTCATTCTGACGTATCTTCCTCTACGTTTCGGCGAGTGGTAAACATGGCTCTTCCGTTCCGAAGGAGCGCGCGCGCTCGTTGAGCGCTGTTTGTGCAGGTATGGGCTCTAGTATATACAGTCACGAAGCTTGAGTTGTGAGGGTGCTAGGAACAATTGACTGTGCCGGTACAATTTCGCATTGTTTGTAATGAGGCGATATTAGCGATCCTAGTGGTGAGCAACTACCTATAGATGCATATTTACTACGTATTGAGCTTCGTGACTGTATATACTATATACTATACTTTATTATATAATAATGATGTCAATTCAAGCAGACGCTGGCACTGATTACAACGCAAGACAAGTGCTTTAAGCGGCACTCATCCTAATTTCTCCTCCAAGTAAGAACGCGAGTTAAAAAGGTATTTACGACTATTAGACATCTGCATTCTCACCAAAACGGTCGACCGGAGCTCAGTGATCAGTCTTCGGTTTTGAAGAAGGCAGCCGGGAAATGATTCGCTTCAGCGAGCGCATGCAGTCAAGAATTTATAACCGATCGGTTGAAACGTTTGCTCGGTCAGTCGCGAACGCTTGAGGTTGTTACACTAAATTCATCACCATTTAATGTCTGATACCCAAAACAGCCTACCCAAGAAGGTTACCATTTGGTTTTATTTCAGATAGCACGAAAAGTGGGAAGTACTGAACATTTAAATAAGAAAACATAATTTTTAAATAACACATTTCCTTAAACGAAATAATGTTTTATATTATCAATAATGTTATTCAGCATTCTTCTTGTCAAACTCATTATTGCAGTAATAAAAATGTGCAATGTGTAATATGTGATTGCATAAAAAGAACAGAAATTTTGTGATGCTTCTCAAATTTCTTCAAAAGAAGACATAATCTATATACATAATTTGAACTGTTAATGGAAATTATGGGAAAACGGCTGAAAAGATTTTAATGAATGACCCGTCATTTTGAAGCTTGGCATCTAAGGATTTTCAGGAAAATAGTAACTTTCAGTGAAGCGTTAGTTTTCCTACATAATTTTCCTATTTTCCAAAATCCATCTTTCGTCAGTTTTGAGAACTAATTGCATTTCAGAATAAAACAATACACACACTACAGTAAACAATATTAAACGAAGACCATGATCTGCAAGATTGCTGAGAGCTCAAATTCAATTGTTATTAAAAACTTCAATACTTACTAAAACTAATTTACAGGTCTCATTCTGTGGCGTGTATTTTTCTGAGTACAGCTGTGTACTGGATATTAAAAACTACAAAACTTGAGGTGGTTTGATGACATTATTACCATTAGAAATGAAATATTATAGTTAATGCTATGATGTGACTATTTTTCATTAATTATACATATTAATGCTATATAAAAATGAAACGTTTTGGGGTATGTAAGTAGATGTAGAGAATATCTTAATTTACTGAATGGCGGCTATACAGTATATATAGTATATGTTACTGAAAACTATAAAATTTACGTAAGATAATAATATTGTTATTAAAAATAAAATATTTTTATAGTTATTAATCAAGTGGAGTTGGGTCTTTTTCATATATTTAATGACGGTGCGGTGTAGATATTTATATGCGTGATTCTCTTCAGTATTGGCTCGAGAGAGCGCAAAAATTAGAGTTCCTAAGGAAAGACCAAAAGGTATTACTTACTGATAAAATAAGAAGCCTACAAAATTTTGTTGTCTCCCGATCATTTCAGCAAGATCTCTCAGAAGGATAAAATGATTTTACCTTCTATATTTCAAGGTAGTTCACGAAACATGCAGCAGCTATACCAAGATGCTATATATTGTTCCAAAGCATACCAAAGCTGACATTTTTTTTTAATTTCACCTACAATCCACAATGACCTGAAATAGCTATTGCATTACTCCCTCATGAAAAACCCACTGATCGTCCTGACATTGTTACTTGCGTTTTCGTGTTCAAACTCAAAAACTGAAGGTGTATAGGTTCAAGAAAAAGTATTTGGCATTAAAAAAAACATTCAGAGGGAGTATGTTACATTATTATGGAAGTAAATAACTTTCAAAATGTCCGATATTCTTCACAGAAAATAAATCTGAAAAATGTTTATTTGAACGTCTAATGAACTTAGTTTGCAGCATTTGCTGCACAAACCACTAGTGTATAATATTTCAGTCACAGTATTTTAATAAAGATAAACCAAATGTACATATTTATTTTGTTTAATTTTTTTGCGATAATATACGTTATTCTACACGTTTGAGATTTTGCTTTCAAGATCATCAATGCGTGAAATGTTTTTACAATCTAGCCTCAAACCGCTTAACTACAAAGTACTGTCTACTGCTTGCATGTTGACCGCCTAGAGGTAGGGAACTCCATTTTATTTCACAATCAAAAACAAATAAATAATTCTCCATATAACAATGAATTCCTCCAAACCACACACATAGGGCTCTGAAGAAAAACTGCAACATCTCAATTTCATTTATTTATTTAAAATATATTCAAGATTGAAAGGTAGGTAATTAGTAAGAGACAAATAATAATCATCATCGTCCTTGCAGGTATTAGGCCTAGTGGCCTGTTACGATCTCTGTCCATCTTTCAGGTGGGGTCCCAAAGATCGTCTTCCATGTGGTATATAGCGGAGAATTTGTCTTGGGAGAATATAACGGTCCATTCTATTGACATGGTTAAGCCATTTTTGTCTATAGTGGTTGAGATGTTCATAAATGGGTGTAATTTTCAATTATTTTGTAATTAGTTCATTCCTTTTGTGGTCAAGCAAGCTGTAGCCGGCAGTCCTCCTTAGAAATCTCATTTCCGCAGTTGTTAGGCGTTGAACATCAGAGTTTCGGACAGTCCAGGCCTTACTACCATGCATGAGGACAGGTCTTGCTAGAACTTTATATGCTTTTAATGTGGTATTTTTTTGGGTTTTCGTGGTTGTGAAAACTTGGTTGATGGTTCTTAAGGCTCCATTAAAATGTTGAATATTTTCAGATACATCAGTAACAGGTAAATATGTCAAATTATAATCTAAATATTTAAATGAGTTTACCTGTTCTAATGTATGGGTTCCAATGCAAATTTTACTCCTAACTGGCTGTTTACCTTGGAACGCCATAATTTTTGTTTTGTTTGGGGAAATTCTCATATTGAAATTTTGTTCTATTATATTCAGGCGATGTATTGAGTATTGCAGCTCGTCTTCATTTGTAGCAAATAGAACCTGATCGTCTGCATATAGTAATGTATCTCGAGTACAATTTCGGAAGAGCGGGATGTTTTCATGAACTGTTAGTCGCCAATGTCTGATATACAAATATGCCAACAGCAACAAAAATTACAGCAAACTACAAGTACTTAAATAATATAGATTAATAAATAACTTAAGTAGGTAACTTTAGTAAATATATAACCTGTAACTAATAAATTTAATAAGACAAGGAAATATACATGCATCGAAATGCTCATGTAAATACAAGTTTTCCATCATTTCTAACCACCCTCTCCAAAAATCGACAGGCTGTGTACGTTTGCAACGTAAAATACATCTTGATAGAAGGGTGCTTGTAAATGCAGCAGCGGTTTACCTACAAAATTCATTTCTTTCTTCCAATTGCCAACAACGGTCTATGATAGAAGAAATAAATAGCAAAGGGCTTTTGTAAATGTTTCGTCATTTTTAAATGTAGCCCTAACTTCTGCCCTTGTTTCCAAATGTGCGCTATGTTATAGTTGCTCTTCTACTATTTTTTCACTTTTATTTGATAATTTTTACCTCGCGTTCAGTCGCATTCCTCTCTTAACTCACGCACGGGTCCTCGATAAGTCTCCAATCACAGCAAACGTACGTTCTCGTCCTATCGCGTGATACCACTGCCGTCCCCCTCCGATTATTACACGCCGACCTACAAGCGTTCCAAATCTCGCCCTTTTTTGTCATATCCGATCAGTCGCCACGGTTACCTAAACCAGGTGCGGATAAAGACATATTCTACATCAAAACAGTTTCAGACATATCGTCTACTTATTTACGAGTCAATTTATCTGGAAACAATATATATAAAATTGATTTATTATTTTAAAAAATATAATTAATGGCTCATCTATACAAATAATAAATGTGTAACGAAACTTTTTCTGGTAATTTTCACTTTTTCAAAAATAATTGGTGTTAACATGTATAATTAACCATCCTGAGACCGAAAATCCATTTTTTTAGTTTTGTTTGTATATCTGTCTGTCTTTCTAGATGTTTGTTAATTTTTCACGCGATAATGGCTGAATCGATTTATATGAAAATTGGAATATAAATTAAGTTCGTTGCAACTTACATTTTAGGCTATATGTCATTCAAAATACTTTATTTAAAAGGGGAGTTATAAGGGGGCCTGAATTAATTGATTTTTATGAAAAATATTACATAACAAAAGTTTCTTTAAAAATGATTTCCGAAATGTTTTATTCTATGCAAAATTTTGATAGAACTGATATTACTATGATGTACCGAAGTACATACTGATATTTACGTGCAGAGATTCTGCATTACCATTTGGCGAGATATATCGGTTTTAAAATAACAATGGTTTCATATCATTGCCGCCTCAGATTAATATATGATTAATAGAGATAAAACGAATGATTCTGCATTTATTTAAGGCGGCCTTGGACAACACTCGAACTACTGCACGAGTTATTTTTTCTCAAATAACGTTCAGCTGTTTTATTGGCGCCATAGGCTCAGAGATACCAACTTCTTAAATTTTTTTGGATTCTGTTTTCGTTGCTAACTTCAGAGCGTTGCCTGAAAACAACAGAATGCATATAAACATCACACAGAAAAAATAAGAAAATAAAAAGTAATGTGTTGCTTTGAGGCAACACTATGCAGCAGAGGGTATTTATTTAAAAACCCTTTTTATACGGATGATATTCATATGTGTATTTGGAAATATAACAGATTTAAGACTATGATATTTATTTATAAGAAGTGCAGCGAAGCACACGAGTATGGCTAGTTTCAACTAAAAAAAAAGGTATTTATTTATACAAAGCAGATGATTTCGTGTTTCTTTATTAAGGATAAACAAACTGACAAAATGAAATATATATTTCGTATCAAAGAAGTTCCCCCTCCCCAGAAAATCAACAACCACCTACACATTAAAATTATACTTTTGTGTTCTGATTTCCGTTCACAGTCCTTATGCACAATGGCGTTTGATGTCGTTCTTGAATTTGTCTCGAAAAAAAGCCACAGAATTCGTATGCAAAATCAATTTTTTCACACGCGCTTGAGATTGTCCCAGAATATCACTGAAACTGGGCTGAGACTGCCAATGAGCGGTCTTGGGACCTCAGTGGGCTGTGAGAACAAGTAAGGGACAGAAAAATTATAAGTTAAGAATTTGGTGCATGAGTAACATAACATAGGAAAGTGAAAAAATGAAATTGGTTATGATGACTGAAAAGACGGTAAGGCAAGGGAATAATAGCAAAAAAGATGAGAAAGATACAAATAATATCCAGGAAGAGATGATAATTAAGTAGTGATACAAATATAATGAAGAAAATGGGGGTGGAAATCTAATGAAAGTGTAGAAACTACTTCGTCTGAAAATATACAGATTAAATTAGTGGGAATAAATGATCAGTGAACGTTAGTGATTCAAGAGAATAAATAGAATGAAAACTCACACAGCGCTCATTTCTCAGAATTATACGTAATGTGCCCAGCCCTGGTCTAGTATATACAGTCACGAAGCTCAATACGTAGGGAATATGCATCCAAAGATAGTTGCTAACCACTAGGATCGCTTCTATCGCCTCATCACAGACAATGCGAAATAGTACCGGCACAGTCAATGTTTCTAGCACCCTCACAACTCAAGCTTCGTGACTGTACATACTAGACTGTGGTACTACTATAATAATACTATATACTAGCTATCCCACTACACACCCCAAAATGCCTTTAGAGTGGCAGTATGTAAATGCTCTCATCTCGCGAGACAATCGCCACTGAGTACAAGCAGGGACGTCAGTTCTACTTGATGGATACCTTTGCCCCAAGGAAATACATGGTGTGTTAATTTGTGCTAGAAGCTGAGTGAACCACAGGGACAGTTCAGCCAGAGGGATTAGATCGATAGACAAAATCCATGACCCCATCGGGAATTGAACCCCTGACCTTTCGCCTCAACCGCGACGCTACCGCGCACTCCGATAATGCAATAATGTTGTAAAATAATTACTAAACAGTAGAAAATAAAGAACCTATTTATCCTTTGAAGAGACGGAGAAATTAAAATACTTTGGAGCAACATTAACAAATATAAATAACACATGGGATGAGATTACACACAAAATAAATATGGAAAATGCCTGTTATTATCCGGTTGACAAGCTTTTATCATCCAGTCTGTTCTCAAAAAATCAGAAAGTTAGAATTTATAAAACAGTTATAATACTGGTTGTTCTGTATGCTTGTGGAACTTGGGATCTCACTTTGAGAGAGGAACAGAGATTAAGTGTGTTTGAGGATAAGGTGCTTAGGAAAATACGATATGAGGCTCAGGCCCAATTGTATAAAACTCCCTGATTAAAGATCAATTTTGATCGAAGATCGAAAAGTGAACCGAGTTCAGATTCTTCTTCTATTGTATAAAACTTTTCTGCGATCAAATTACCTTGGTTCAAATGCGATCTACCCAGGGTAAGTTCACGTGAAAAGGATTTGGCAACATCGCATAAGGTGAAATATGTGATGCGCCGACCATGTTGTACAAGTTTGTTCAGTGTTGCCAATCTAGCGACTTTAACTCTTTATCAACAACAATTTCTTTTAACTTTTGTATTGCTTAAATAGGGGTTTAGCGAACTTTTTAGCACCCCATAGTCACAAAATTTAATCTTTCTTTGTTGATAATGAGAATCTAGCGACTTTACAACTACTTTTTGGCGACTTTCCGTACACTCTGTTGGAGACACTGGTTTATTTGTGCAATGTAAATAATGGCGGACAATAAGAAGAAGGTTGACTGTTCTCCAAATTGTTATCATGTTATGGTGTTTGATACTGCTAAACATAATAAAGCTTTATAAAACGACAAATTGAAAATTTATGAATGTACAGCTGTCAAAAAAAAAAAAGTGGCCGCACTCGTGAACAGCGAATATTTTCAAAGTCCACTTCGGGTCGCGGCGATGTTACACGATGCATGTGCTTGTACAAGCAATTCCGGAACTATGAAAGTGTTCCATATCTACGCCTCGTAGACCAGCGGTAGAGTGCTTGTTTAATGATTCAAAGGTCGTGGGTTCGGGCCTTCTTCAAGTTTTCATTTTATTTTTTAATCTTTCTTTAGCGATGTAAATGATATTCAAATTATCATTTATATCCAGTTATCGTTCTTTATGGATATCACGTTATTTATATTTTGTTATCGTTCTTTAGAGATATGAACAAAATTCAGGTCATCATTTGTATTCTGTTATCGTATTATAACGATATGAATAATAATTATTATTGTATTTCCAATGGGGGTTAGCCGTATTTTACATATGTATGTTAGGGCTATAGTTTTATACACAAAAAATATAAGCATAAAGAGAAATGGAAAAGAAAATTAAATTAGCTTAAGCGATGTAAATAAAACATAAACAAACCGTAAATTAGGCATTACGATTGCAAAACAAATATCAGGTATCAATTTGTAACATACAAAAACATTAACAACACACATACGTAACACTTCTATAACACAAATATGCAGCTTTCCGTACCATACATCATAAATTAATACACAATAGTCATACAAACACAATCAAACCATAATTACGACATTGCGACGACATCAAGCATCACATAACTGACTCACATACATAACAAATCAAGCATCCGTTACAACACATACACTTCAACATAGTAACCACACTTTTAAAAGTTACAAATTTGGCTCCAAGAAGAATAAATAGGACACTGTTACTAATTACTATTCTTCTACAATTTCTTAAATACATCTGTAATAAATCTGTGAAATTCCGATATGAATAATATTCACGTTTTTTATATTGTTATCGTTCTTTAGCGATTTAAATAATATTCAAGTTATCATTTATATACTGTTTTCCTTCATTAGCATTATAAAACAATATTCAAGTTATTTATATTGTTATTGTTCTTTCGCAATATATTAATTAAACAAACCGATATTTATCATTTATACTCTGTTATCGTTCTTTAGTGAGACTGTATAAATAATATTCAAGTTATTTATATTGTAATCGTTCTTTAGCGATATAAATAATATAAATTTAATATTAGGTTTGGAAAAATCCAGTTGCATAATACTGGTATTAGTTTTTCTTTTTGTATTATTACATACAATTGAACCACAATAAAATGAAAAGGAGTAACGAGGAATTGAACCTGAGACGTTGACATCTAAATTCCGACGTTCGTCCGCTGAGCTACGAGAGCAAAAGTGTGGAAACATTTTTGGAAAAATTGGCCCAATCACACTCTAAGATCTTCTGATGATTCGTAGAAGCTAGTCCAGGATGCTGGGGGCAAAGGCTAATTGAGATTTCCCGGTCTCTGACCGGGTCAAACATCCTGATAGAATTAATATTTAACCCTTGCCGTGACTTTCGGTGAAGTCCGGAGGGCCCAATTAGTCAAATCCACTCTCCTCATCTCCACGCTTGGGCCCCTTGGAATTTAATAAAATGCGAAAGAGATTGTGGTGTGCGGAAAGCAACGGGATGTTACCGCATTTAGGCCTATCCTTCCTAAGAAAACTGCAAACATGAGCAAAGGAAGCTTTTAATAGAAGACGAAGGATCTTCTGCGGACCTCTGGAAAAAGAACTAAGGAAGAGACTAGTGAAGTGCTTTGTGTGGAGTGTGGGATTATATGGGGAAAGAACATGGACATTACGACGAAATGAAGAGAAACGAATTGAAGCATTTGAAATGTGGATGTGGAGAAGAACGGTGCGTGTAAAGTGGACAGGCAGAATAAGAAATAAAATTGTGTTTGAAAAAGTGAGTGAAGAAAGAATGATGCTGAAACTGATTAGAAAGAGAAAAAGGAATTGGTTGGGTCTCTGGTTGAAAAGAATAATAGACGACATTAGGATATGTGGATCATATGCGGAGACTAAGAGGAAGGCAGAAAATAGGAAAGATTGGAGATTGCTGGGTTTGCAATGAAAGACCTGCCCATGGACAGAACACTTCAGAATGCCTGGAATATCGTGTCTAAGAACAGTCGCTATTTGCAAAGACTAGTCAATTCCATGCCCACTCGACTGCAAGATGATCGAGATAAGAGGAAGATAGACTAAATATTGAATTGTGGCCTTTTGTTTTGTTTTTTGAACGATTAATTGTTTGAATGTTTTAAGGCCGACGCCAGTAAATTTGTTATGTTTATGCCACGAAAGATATTTTATTGAGAATAAAATCTTTTTTCTTTCCATTTGCAGCCACAATATCATAATGATAATGATAAAGTCATGGCATAATATATTTAATATATTAATGAACCTGATGTTAATTACTAAAATAATCATAAAAGAAAAAGGAGCCATTATGTCTAGTTTGTCTCTCTCAAAAACAGAACAAAAAAGGACATAAAAAGCACGAGGTTGTAGTCGAACGCAGGACCTCATGAATAAGACGCCTGAACGCTACCATTATGCTATCGAATAAGACACAGTATACTTCAATTATAACTGTAGATATCAGGCAACGTGGTCCAACAACATGTAACATCGCCTGTCTCCGAATTGTAGCGAAGATACCCGAAGGGAACATTGATACAGGAGAGCGGCCACTTTTTCTTTTGACAGCTGTACCTATCACAATCATTAATTATAGGTTATGTCATTTGATACTGGTGTACATGATAGAGCCTTATAAAATATAAGATTGTTTATGTATTAAGGCAAGAAATTGAAAAAAAAAAAATATATATATATATATAAGTGTAACTACCATATCTATTAATATTAATAACAACGGTTATTCTATTTGCACAGTCTGCCACTCGTATATTTCAAACAGAAAAGAAATCGGCCTAACTGAACTTGGATCATCTAACTTAATCGGAGAAATTTCTTCAGTCAAAGTTGACTTTAGTTTGAGACACATTAATCTCAGATTAGACTTTATACAACACAAAATTCCAAGTTCAGCTACAACAAGGGTCAATTTAACCTCTGATCTAAGATTAAATGGTGTATACAATCGGCCCTAAGAGGGATAAAGTTGCAGGAAAATGCAGAAAGTTACACAACGCAGAACTGCACGCATTATATTCTTCACCTAACATAATTAGGAACATTATATCCAGACGTTTGAGATGGGCAGGGCATGTAGCACATATGGGCGAATCCAGAAACGCATATAGTGTGTTAGTTGGGAGGCCAAAAGTAAAAATACCTTTGGGGAGGCCGAGACGTAGATGGGAGGATAATTTTATTTATTTTATTTTAGTATGTTATTTGACGACGCTTTATCAACATCCTAGGTTATTTAGCGTCTGAATGAGATGAAGGTGATAATGCCGGTGAAATGAGTCCGGGGTCCAGCAACGGAAGTTACCCAGCATTTGTTCATATTAGGTTGAGGGAAAACCCCGGAAAAAACCTCAACCAGGTAACTTGCCCCGACCGGGAATCGAACTCGGACCACCTGTTTCGAGGCCAGACGCGCTAACCGTTACTTCACAGGTATGGACTGGGAGGATTATATTAAAATGGATTTGAGGGAGATGGGATATGATGTTAGAAACTGGATTAATCTTAATCAGGTAGGGTTCGATGGGGGGCTTATGTGAGAGCCGCAATGAACCTCCGGGTTCTCTAAGTCATTTGTAAGTAAATGTATCGGGATCCTAATGCAACCAAGTCTACATCATTTCTGTTCGTCTACTCTGATTTCTGTACAAAGGAAATGGGTTGTTATGAAACTTGAGAATAAGTTTAAATAGTCTTTAAAGATAGACCATTAACTCTTATAACCTAAGTACTTTTGAATCTATTTTTGAAACCCTACACTTTGGCGTAAGGTTAATTAAAATATCGAATTTCCAGGCTTTGGAGTCTTTTTAAAAACATGTAAGCAAATTAACAACATAAGGTGGAGGTTAATTAATGTTCAAGCATTATTAACAGCGATGTCGGAGAAGGGGAGTGGAAAGACAAGATTATACTGCTAACTTATATCAGTTTGAGGTATGAGATATAATAATGTCCATCGTATACTATACTTCATTCCATAATGTCTGACAGGAGAAGTAAACATTGCCGGGAGATGAGAAGAGAAGTACTGTCTTCCTCCGACGAGTTTAGCGCTGGGACCTGAGGTATTCTTGCCATCGGTGCGGGGAGGGGGGTTGCAGGTAGATTCTTTTGTTGCTACAGCCAAGCCGAGCCGAGCAGAGTGGGAAGTATTAATCGTCCAAAAATATGCAGTCTTCAGTTTGTAGTAGTGTGTGACTGTGTGCACGTGTTAGGTATTCTATATACGAGTGAAATGGTGAATAGAAAAGGTAGAACAATTCACAAGCGAAGCGCGTAATATAATCGCGAGTGTAATTAAGATGTGTGACCAGGAAAAGAGGCTGAATACCGTGCAACAGACCGAGCTACCGTTTATACAGGCGTATCTGTGGCAACTATTACAAATATATCATAATTACATTTCGAAATCTGCGGCAGTATTAAAATATTTCATATACATATTGTCCACCTAGGCCTATATGGTTTTGTTATTAATATATTAAATATATTGTTGCAATTTTTGCTCAAACATCTCCCTGATGTTAGCTATGTTAATATTATATGAATTACTCATATTAGATATTTCACCGTTACAAGTCATTTTTAAGGAAACGTGCTATGGAAAAGTTTTGGTTTTATTCTATTGAAATTTTAGAATATGTGTGATTGGTATCGTGATAAAAACATATTCCTATAATGTCATGCAAAATCATTTCTTGGTGATATCTTAAAGTGCAAAATCAAGTAGTTATACTTCTCAAGTGAGTTCAGCAGTACAGTATATTTAAATTGATTACTTTACAAATTTAATTCAATTCTACTAATCACTAAATTTTATAGTATGATTCTTCTTTTCTTTTACATTATTGTAGTTGTATTATGATTTTTCTTTTTATTTATTTTATTGCATTTGTATTTCTGGTGGTGTGATGGCCTTAACTTCACCAGAATGAATGAATGAATGAATGAATAAATAAATAAATAAATAAATAAATAAGTATGTAAATAAATAAATACAAGCTGCTACAATACTTTCCTCCTCTGAACACGTAAGTACGAATGGTTGTATCTCTATCTCGCCAAAAAAATACGTTAGAAAACTAATAGGCATACTGCTCTCGCAAATTGGGTGAATGTTTTCAGTATCATTGTACTTCCTTCCAGACTGCCGCTGTCACGTTCCCTCCCACTCCAGTACCGCGCTAGACTAGTCGGAACCGCATTCCTCTCAGCACTAAACTCCTCACAGGATGACAGTATAATTGCTATTCAACCAATGGCAGATTTCTCATTCCACGCTTGTCTCGAAGTTGGACGGGGATAGAACGCTTCAGACTGCCCAACCTGAAGTCAAGCACGGAATGCGATCTCTGCCATTGGTTGAATGCAAATTATACTGCCGTCTTTCTCTGCCGGCAATGTTTACGTTCCCTGTCAGACATTATGGAACGAAGTATAGTACCAAAATGTATTTATAATTGTGTTAAAATACGGAAAAATTACAACATTTCATTTTGATTTATAATACTATTTAATATACACGACCAGTTTTGACTGGGCTTTTCGTGGCCTTACCCAGGACGTATTCATGACCTTAGGCTTGCTTTGGACTATTGTGCGCCCTCTACAGGGTAGGAATAAAATAACTGTGGGAAACCTGTAAGCTACTACTCCAAAACTTCACCTCAGCATATTTTCAATTACTGAAGATGATAGATGAAATGAAAGGGAGGTGGAATGTTGGTGGAATGATAGAGGGAAACGGGCGTAGGTACCTCAAGATAGATAGATAGATAATTTAATGCCATTCAGCAAATATACAGCCCATAGACAACGTCAAAATAGAAAAATATATTACATGGCCTACAATAGCTTTTGAAATAAAATCAAAATAAATATACAATTCTCAGACTATAAAAACAAATTCAAACTGTCAAAAGAAATGGTATAAGATCAGATTAAAATGTACAAATAAAAGCAAAATGTATATATATTTTCTTCATTTAGTAATAAAATTAATCTGAAAATTAAAAAGGATTTACAACTATGACATTATATCTCATTGTATTCCCATTCAATCAGCGGTGGCGAAAATGTGATCGTGCGCCGAGCCACTGTGTAATCTGCAATGTGCGTAGCACCTGTGGAGGGAGGCGGACACCCAAAGGGGAAGTGAAGCAACTGTCTGACTTCTTAACGGATTTCATTTTCCTTACGTCAAGCACTTAAATATAATTTTATACAATATAAGGCTACAAACTAATGTTTAGTACGTGTAACGAAGAAAAGAATGAATAAGAAAGCATAGGATACATTATCAAAACCTAAAATTAACTGTCTTCAGAATGTCTCTGCGACAGAGTTACAAAATCAGGAATTATGTCACTTACTGCCAGTCGTAGTTGATAACGAAGATATTTGTCTGTCAGTCGTGATCTAAATTTGGTTTTTACTATTTTCATTGTTGACAATAATATTTCACAAACGTAAATTGTAGCGAACATGGCTTCAACAGGGCAAGCGAAAGAACGAAGCTTCGGAAATTTATTTTTTTTGCCAAAGATTTGTCAAGTCCTTACATCTAGCTTTCATTTAACATCACATTGTAAATCTGTGAGTTTAAATTGAAGATCTAACCGCATTATTCGTACATTTGCTGAAAAAGGATCGACGTGCAGAGATGATGATGATGATAATAATAATAATAATAATAATAATAATAATAACAATAACAACAACACTTAACCTTTTAATGTTTCATGAGTGACATGTAGTATAATGCCGTTTTATGTTATACAATCGTTTTCCTCGTAATACTTGTGAACAAATCATACATTTACTATTCTCATCATATTGGCAGCAAAAAAATGCGTCCTCCCATCCTACTTGAAACTGTCGTTTTTATAGAGGTACATGGTTTCGAGAGAGACATTTCGACGATACGCGACTCGCAGGTCAGAGACAAATGCAAATGAAACGGAGTTTGACTCCAGTGAGTGAGAGGATGGGGGTTGGAGGAGGTAGAAAGCAATAGAAATGCATAGCTATCATTGCGAGCCACAATGTGCTCGCGAGTCATATTTTCGTCACGGCTGCATTAAATGATTGATGTGTCATTTACCTAAAGTTAAAACAATAGTATCTAAAAACTTAATATCATTGACACTGTAGAGTGGATTTACCATCAATGCCTTTCTCACTAACCTTCTGAAAGTAAAATATGACTTATTTATTACATTCATGGGTAAAGAGTTATAAAGTTTATATGGTATGGAATTAAAACTATTGCTTGTAGCACTATATTTGTACAGGAACATCGTTTTATTTTTACTAACATTTCTAATATTAACCTGACTATACTTTTGGATTAACGATTGAGACCCGGAAACACTGTTTGCAACCTCCTTCCACGACTGGAGTTCGATGACACTGATGTAATATACAAACAAATCACTTTACTAGGTATAGGAGGGAAGAAAAGTAGTTCATCCGTTTACGTAAACTAGGAAATATCACGCTTTTGAGTTTGATAATTTCCATTAGGTTTTTGTTTAATCAAAATACAGTACAGTATTAACAATAAGTGTTTTTACTCACGAACTGAGCTTTCCATGCGGACGTATTCATTATGCAGTGTATATTATACTGTCTACAGCACATTAGCGTACAATATAGAGAATGAAGTTAAATTGAAAAATAATCATAATATGGATATTTAAACACATTTTTGAAAATGGTGGCCGTTCATTTCGATACAGGCTTCAGTTCTAATGTGCATATTATCACACTATAGACTATTGTACATAATTCCAATTACCAGCTTCGTACTTCGTATCAGTAACTCATGTTGAAATAATTATGTACCTACTCTATAAAAGAGTACCTTACGTACTGTAAATTCAATCTTCACTTCTGCCCGATCCGAAAAGATAAAATTGCTCAGACATGGTTATGTCGCAGGGTCGTAGAAAGGGAGGAAATCATGTGACAGTTAATTATTTAACGAGGCCCTTTTATTTAAGTTATTTTAAACAATTGTATGGGTATAATATTACGTAGACGTCCAATTCCTAACAGAAATTAATGTTCTCAGAAAAGAGCTAAGACAGCCCAGCCACTAGCCTTTACAGAGAGGCGAATAGAGGGGGAAACCGGGATGCGACCTAGGCAGATGGACGACAGTACCTGTGCGAAAATGATTCAATATTGAAAGCTCTTTTGTTACTGGAAAACGCGAACATATTTTTGGAACGTACTGTTTACTATGACCGTAAGGCTACTATGACTGTATATGCGGTCTTGGATCTGTGTGGAGGAGGGTTGAACTTCATTAGTAGAAGGGGTGGGAGTGAAGTACATTCAAATACTCAGGTACAATAAAAATTGAAGTAAAAATAAAATTATGTCCCTGTACTTGGTTAAATATATATCATGTCTGGAACGAGTTGAATAACTATGAATAGATGAACAAATAAATCATCTATAACAACTCCTTTGTCCACCACAAACAATTCCACCATGACATGTCCGCATAGCGAACTCGGGCCGCCAGGATGGAAGGCCAACTCGCTAACGCTTGAGACACGACGCGGGCACGTCATGTTTTACATGTCGGACTAAAAAGGAAGAGACAAAACATATGTATATGACATCTCTGGCACGCATTCCGCACAAAGAGAGCAAAACAATTGAGTGAAGCAGGAGGTCAAAAGAGTGCGGGAATTAATGCATATTTACTTTTGTGGAGATGGCGCGGCATTATATTGGATTTCACGCCGCCAGCATCGTGTGTCGCCGCTCTCTTGTCCTGTGAATAATCTGCCTTGGTTACAGGCCGGGACCGCCCCCGCAGAATAAGAAATCAGGCGCATTTCTACAAAATGAGATTTCTGATGACTAAAGCCATGACGCGGAAAGTTTCAAAAAAAAAAGAGAGAGAGAGAGAGAGAGAGAGAGAGAGAGAGAGAGAGAGAGAGAGAGAGACAACCATAGTAAAGAACGGGCAGCATGAAAAAGCGGGCATTAATCTGGCTACGAAAGCACGACAGTGTGTTCTCTGTAGCAATGATCCTACTTTCTCGAAAGAAGAGTTTTATGCTACCATAATGAAGAGGACATTAGAATTCCCTTTTGTTTTCATACATGATTTCTTGCTACTAGGCTGACATCACCAGCATCATTACAACCACCACCACCATTATCATCTTCAACTTCTTCCCATCATCATTCTGTTTTAATGAGGAACGTTTTATCTGCATACGACGCGGGAATAGTATATTACGATGTAAGGGTGTATTATACGGGACTCACCTTACCGGCTCTGTAAAGAACGCCAAAGGAATACATCAACTATACTGTTTTCGCTGTAAGAAAAATCCTAATGTAAACATAAGCACGTTGCTGTCATACCCGTGATTGGCTCACAGTCGAAACACTCACACGACGCAGGAAGATATAGTTCTTATTTGGAAACCATAATCTTGTATTATTTGAAAATAAAAAATTTAATTCTAGTTGTTAAATACAATGAAACATATAACTTCACTCATATGTAAAACGATATGTAAAGCGAAAGCTAATTTTATATTTTGTTATGTACTATGAATGCGGATGAATACCAACAGTAATACCGAGGTAGTCTGTTCTTGTAACAAGCTGACGTCACTCGAGCTCGTAGTTGTTCACGTAAGCACGTCGTACTGAAGCATAGCTTCTGCATCCTCGGTGTGTGTGGTTATTAACATAAGAGTGGAAACCCTCTAAAAAGCGGAGAAAAACAAATAGTCTTTAATGTATATAAATAAGTTATGTTTTAATTACAATAATTATAAAGTAAATGTTTCCTAAGCAAATGAATGCATAGTAGTGAGGTTAGGCCTACTTGACGAGTAACGGGAAATGTTTAATATGAAACAGAATGTACAACAGTAGGCAGGAACATGTACTGAGAATCTATGGCGCCAAACAGTGGCCAATGAAGCATCACTTCAATCAGGTGCTATTGTTTATATTAGAATTTTTCTTACAGCGTAAAGATTATATTAGGATGCACGCGACAGAGGCAAGCGACCGAGACAGGCGACACAGACGAGAGACCAAGACAGTCGCCGTCTGTCTGCTTCCTATAGAATTATATGAAGTACATTTGAGAGCGCGAGACAGAGACAAGCGACCGAGACAGGCGACACAGACGAGAGACCAAGACAGTCGCCGTCTGTCTGCTTCCTATAGAATTATATGAAGTACATTTGAGAGCGCGAGACAGAGACAAGCGACCGAGACAGGAGACACAGACGAGAGACCAAGACAGTCGCCGTCTGTCTGCTTCCTATAGAATTATATGAAGTACATTTGAGAGCGCGAGACAGAGACAAGCAACCGAGACAGGCGACACAGACGAGAGACCAAGACAGTCGCCGTCTGTCTGCTTCCTATAGAATTATATGAAGTACATTTGAGAGCGCGAGACAGAGACAAGCAACCGAGACAGGCGACACAGACGAGAGACCAAGACAGTCGCCTTCTGTCTGCTTCCTATAGAATTATATGAAGTACATTTGAGAGCGCGAGACAGAGACAAGCGACCGAGACAGGCGACACAGACGAGAGACCAAGACAGTCGCCTTCTGTCTGCTTCCTATAGAATTATATGAAGTACATTTGAGAGCGCGAGACAGAGACAAGCGACCGAGACAGGCGACACAGACGAGAGACCAAGACAGTCGCCTTCTGTCTGCTTCCTATAGAATTATATGAAGTACATTTGAGAGCGCGAGACAGACACAAGCGACCGAGACAGGCGACACAGACGAGAGACCAAGACAGTCGCCTTCTGTCTGCTTCCTATAGAATTATATGAAGTACATTTGAGAGCGCGAGACAGACACAAGCGACCGAGACAGGCGACACAGACGAGAGACCAAGACAGTCGCCTTCTGTCTGCTTCCTATAGAATTATATGAAGTACATTTGAGAGCGCGAGACAGAGACAAGCGACCGAGACAGGCGACACAGACGAGAGACCAAGACAGTCGTCGTCTGTCTGCTTCCTATAGAATTATATGAAGTACATTTGAGAGCGCGAGACAGAGACAAGCAACCGAGACAAAGCGCACGAGACCGCTTTCGGACCAGTAGTGTCTCGCGACAGTCTTATACAGTCCGTGTTTTGTGGAGTAAAATACCTGTCCAAAATGTCAGAAATTAAATCCACTGGCAAGAAGACGAACAATTGGGAGAATTAGTAGCAGAAAACCCACCATTGTTTGATCCACAGGTCGAGTCGCACAAGGATGGGAATACCCGTGATAACATCTGGAGGGATATTGCTGAGAAATTAAACACATTTGTAGTCATATTTCACAGAATATTTGCACGTATTTTCTGAACAAACTCTTCTAGAATACTGAGAGTGTTGTTGTGTCGCTTTCGCCTGTCGCTTGTCTCGGTCGCAATATCAATTTAGCGAGAGATGTCTCCGTCTCCTGTCTTTGTCGCCTGTCTCGGTGCTTGTCTCTGTCGCGTGCACCCAAATGGTAAGCTACCTTTACTCACTCCAAAGCTACTTGAAACAACGCCCCTATTCGCCAACATCCAAACTGATAACGTCCACAGTACAAGCTTCATAAAAAAATTAACGAATTACTACATCTTAAAGAAGATAAACTTGCGAATTCTAAATGAGACAGTAGAGCAAGTGGACAGCTTCAAATACTCGGAGTGTACTACACACAGTAACATGAGCTGCTGCCAGGAAGTCAAACAAAATAAGGATAGCAATGGCCAAGGAAGGTTTTAATACAAAAAAGGAGCATCTTCTGCGGACTTCTGAAAAAAAAAACTAAGGAAGAGAATAGTGAAGTGCTTTGTGTCGAGTGTGGTATTGTATGGAGCAGAAACATGGACATTACGACGAAGTGAAGAGAAGCTACTAGAAGCATTTGAAATGTGGATATGGAGAAGAATGGAGCGAGTGAAATGGACAGATAGAATAAGAAAGGAAGCTGTGTTGAAAAAGTAAGTGAAGAAAGAATAATGCTGAAACTGAACAGAGAGAGGAAAATGAATTGGCTGGGGTCAATGGCTGAGAATAAACTGTCTACTGAAGGATGCACTGGAAGAATAGTGAACGGGAGAAGAGTTCGGGGCAGAAGAAGATAACAGATGATAGACAACATTGATATATGGAAGGCAGAAAATAATAAGGATTGGAGGAAGCTGGTTTGCATTGAAAGAATAATGAATGAATGATGAATATTATTTTAATAAAGTAACTACTAATAATTAGTTAATCTAATGGGAATTATAATTAATACTCTTAACTTCTCATTTCGTAAGCACAAGAGAAAAGATTAGCAACTGATCAGGTCTAGATATTTGTTAGCTAGCTGAACAATATCGCCATTACGTCACATAAGCATTTATATCACTAGAAGACACTTCTCCCTGCCGTTTCATCCCGCGCTCTTCTTCACGCGAGTAACAAACAATGTTTTTTTCATGATTCTTTTTCTTTTTATCTGATTTTAATAATGGTTTTCCATTTTTCCCATATCAACCACATTAATTCATCGTACGAGTAAAAAACGACGCAATCAATTTCAAGTTAACCTTAAGTTAATCGATAAGTTTCTCCTCTACTTCTTGATTTTACATTTCTTGTTGTTAAGCTGCAACAGGTAATAAATTTATGCACTTCACAGCGGTCTAAGTTAATTATTTCTCAAGACACAGACTCGAGATAAGCATCTTTGTTCGTTACCTTGCATGAATAATAAAACAAAGCTAAAACTTGAGTTCATGTCATGTCTAAAGTGAATTCATTAACTAGAGAATGTTCGGAAATTTAATGTCATGTGTCAGGGTGATGCTAGCTTCATCATACGCGCTTCATATGAGAATGGCAAATTCGTAACAAAGTCGTTACCAGACCTAGGATTTCTGAGGAAACCCATTTTCCGCCATAAGTGGCGCAATATCAAGTACCCGTGACGGAAGTCAAACATTTTACTTTCTTAGGTTGGTAGTTATAACAATAAATACAATTTGCTGAAAAATCACGCCAGATGGCGCAAAATCAACTGGCGGAAAATCATGTACCCCGAATTTATAGCTCCTACAAAGACAATATATAAAGTAATTAAATATGTTTCAAAATGAATGAAACGGAAAACAATATCTACCGGTACTTAAACTTTCAAAGTTACGTGAAGTAACCGATTACAGTGACTATTACACTCTTACTACGTCATACTACTTTTGACCAATAAAACGGTACGAAAGGACGTATTTCAACCAATCATGGCTGCTTATCGCACAATTTTATCGCGTCCCTAGCATTTGTTTAATTTTATCGCGTCCCTAGCATTTGTTTCTTTGTTTGCCAATATTTGAAACTGCGCAGGTCTGGACGTCAAATATATATATATAAAATTACAAACCACTCCAGTCGGTGCACAGCAGTTTCAAATATGACTCGCATTGGCATTCAAGAACAAGAATTAATAAAAATCATTGATCATACCTATGCATCTTCTGAAATCCGATTTACAAATAAATGAAGAGCACCATTCGGAAATCCTGAATAAGTTGAATACACCATGTAGGCCTAAATCAACGAGTTCCACTTCTATTACGCACACGACCAATATAACATCAATTGAACCACCAACCATATTCAAATTTGAAAATTGTACATTCAATAATTATTCCTTTTAAAATTATTCATTCGGAAATCCTGAATAAGTTGAATACCCCATGTAGGCCTAAATCAACGAGTTCCACTTCTATTACGCACACGTCCAATATAACATCAATTGAACCACCAACCACATTCAAATTTCAAATTGTACATTCAATAATTATTCCTTTTAAAATTATTCATGTTTATTTTTTTATGTCATCGTCGTTAATTAAAACTTTTCTAACACTTGTGTATATTAGTTAGGTTATGTTATAGCTTCTGCTATATGATATTATGGATAGTCACGTATCAGAGATTGTTTAATATTAAGATTTATTGAAAATCATCTGTCAAGTGACGTTGATTACTGGGATTCGGATAATTGAAGTGGAATGCAACTGTTTTAATAAAAATGAAACTGAATCAACAAAACCTTCTTGACTAGTAACATTGCCATCGTGTATAGATCGAGAACTACTCGACGAGAAGGCATTGCTCACTACTGCCATATAGCATTCATCTAGCGTAATATTTGTAATGTTGAGATGGTACAATAATACATTTGAAGACAGTTGTATTTTCGTAAGTCAATTAATATTTGATTGTATTGGAGTACTTCGTTACTTCTAATCTTTATATACTTTCTTGTAATCGTGTAATAGTCAATTAAATCCCACTCGAGTTTTGATTTCCTCTAGATAAATCAAAACGTCTAGTGAGTTTACTGTTGACAATTTAATATACAGTGTTACGTAAATAATGTGTATTAATCAATCAACGTGTAGAAATAAAATGAAAAGCAATTTACTTTTCAAGAAATTCTTCATGTGTGAAAAAGGAATCGGCTGGGTCACTAGCTGAGAAGAAACAGCCTACTCAAGGATGCACTGGAAGGTATGGTGAACAGGAGAAGAGTTTGGGGAAGAAGAAGATAACAAATGATAGACGACAGTAAGATATATGGTTCATATGCGGTGACTAAGAAGAAGGCTGAAAATAGGAAAGATTGAAGAAAGCTGGGTTTGCAGCGAAAGACCTGTCCTTGGACAGAAAACTATGAATGAATGTATTAATTAATGCTAATGGTGAGGAAAGTAATTTAATTGCCATTGGTTCAATTGTTATAACTATACAGAGGCAAATATAACTAAGCATGAGTATAGGATATTACAAGTCATTCGATCTCTATATAGATTAGAAGAAACCCAAAAAAGAATTATAATTTGAAAGGACCCCTTTAAGGATTTAGATTCATTATTTACACAAAATAATACAGTCAATAACTCGATTTTTCTATACCTCGAAGTAATTTTAATTTCCCGGCGGAATTACATGTAATACTTTTTCCATATCTCGAAGTTCTATTACTCGATTTTTCGATCTCTCGAATATCTCTCTTCCTTAAAGGAAATGCATATTATTTAACTCAATATTAAGGTGAAAACTGGAAGTTATGTACACAATACGTGCAAGTAAAATTGAATGAATGTGATGAAATAGGCCTACCATTAACTTAGTTTAACTAGCTTAATTACCTGTCTTTAACATTATTCTTTTCAAACTTTGTTACGGATTCCAAAGAAAGAGTCTATGGATATCCTCGACTTCTCTTTATTGAAAGCTAAGCGGTAATACTCATCAATAATAATTTATGATATTATTGTAAATTTTTTCATATTTACTATGTCTCGAATTTTGGATAACTCGAAGCATGGCTAATTATTTCCGTAAGCACTTCGAGATATCGCAGTTCGAGTCGAAATACAGGGACATCATTTTATTTTTACTAACATTCCTAATATTAACCTGGCTATACCTTTGGATTAACTGTTGAGAAACGGAAACACCGCTTGCTACCCCCTTCCACGACTGGAGTTCGATGATAGTCTATTGGCGTAAAATACAAACAAATCACTTTGCTAACTCTAGGAGGGAAGAAAAGTAGAAAATATCGCGATTTTGAGTTTGATAATTTTCATTAGGTTTTTGTTTAATCAAAATACAGTATTGTACTAACAATAAGTGTTTTAACGCACGAACTGAGCTATCCATGCGGATGTATTCATTATGCAGTGTATATTATACTGTCTACAACACATTATCGTACAATATAGAGGAAGAAGTTAAATTGTAAAATAATCATAATATGATATTTAAACACATTTTTTAAAATGGTGGCCGTTTTCGATATAGGCTTCAGTTGTTTTATGCATATTATCGCACTATAGACTATTGTACCTAATTCCAATTACCAATTTCGCCCTTCATACTAGTAACTCATGTTGAAATAATTCTGTATCTACTCTATAAAAATGTACCTTACGTACTATAAATTCAATCTTCACTTCTGCCCGATCCGAAGAGATAAAATTACTCAGACATGCTATCTACTGTCCGCCCAAGTGATTTTGTCACAGGGTCGTAGAAAGAGGGGAAATCACGTGACAGTTAATTACTTAACGAGACCCTTTTATTTAAGTTATTTTAAACAGGTGTGTAATATTACGCAGACGTCCAATTTCTAACAAATTAATGTTTTCAGAAAAGAGCTAAGACAGCCCAG
Source organism: Periplaneta americana (assembly GCF_040183065.1). NCBI lineage: Eukaryota > Metazoa > Arthropoda > Insecta > Blattodea > Blattidae > Periplaneta > Periplaneta americana. Next base: position 46,289,235 of record NC_091117.1, on the reverse strand, counting down.
TCACTAGGCTTTACAGAGGGGCGAGCAGAAGCGGGTGGGGGGAAACCGGGATGCGACGTAGGCAAACGGACGACAGTACCTGTGCGAAAATATGATTCAATATTGAAAGCTCTTTCGTCACTGGAAAACGCGAACATATTTCTGGAACATACTATACTCATTCAGTAATGGTTATTATGACCGTAAGGCGACTTTGACTGCATTGGAAGTTTACTAGTAGAGGGGATGGGAGTGAAGTACATTCAATAGCTCAGGTACAATAAAAATGAAGTAAAAATAAAATGATGTCCCTGTACAAGCCAGGTTGCTGAAAACGAGTTTTTCAGCACATTTTCTCTGTGTAATTTGATGTACAGTAATAAGAAAGTAAAACTGTCCGATATAGCCAACCAGCAAAGAAACGTATCTTTCTGGACGTTGTACCTGACAAGCTACGCCACTAGGTTTTCGACAGAGAAGCTTTCTCTTCTCGGAAATTGTCAAGCTTCTTTTGTCGTACTGTTGGCCATTATTTAGCCACAAACTAAGGGAAAAGTGTGTAGGTTGTGATGAAGCCTTGAAATTGCAAGGATCATAAGACTAGTAGCAATAAATCAAGGAGCCCATCCGCCCACAACAAAAGAAATGAAACAAACACACAAGTGTATATTTATACATGCCTGCAATGAAACATCCATACAGCTTCTAAAAACTACGGGAGGGACGACTAGCAAAAGAAAGATATAAAAGGGTTTCCTAGCAACAACAAACAGATGAAGTCATCTCCCTTCCGTGAAACATAGGCTTAACAGCCATTTATTTCGTGTAACGTTGTCTAAAATAAGCATGAAGTTTATGTAGGCTATAGAGTTATTCAAAAGTAAGTTACATTTTGAAATAGATATCATATTTTTACTTCAAACAATGAATGTCTGACGAAGGAAATTTTTATCCAAGCGGTTTTGTTAATAAACAAAATTATCATTACAGTACCTCAGAAAATCCTCAACAACTACACTAGTGACGTTGGCAGAGTCAGAAGGTGTCAAAATGTTGAGCAGCATCTTCAGAAAACGACGTAAGAGTAATGGAACGGAGAAAAATTCTCTCCGGCGCCGGGATTTGAACCCGGGTTTTCAGCTCTACGTGCTGATGCTTTATCCACTAAGCCACACCGGATACCACCCCGGCGTCGGACAGAATCGTCTCAGATTAAGCTCCAACTCTTGGATTCCCTCTAGTGGCCGCCCTCTGCACTACGTCATAGATGTCTATGAACGTAGGACCGAAGTCCACACATGTGCTGAGGTGCACTCGTTGTGAGTGACTAGTTGGCCGGGATCCGACGGAATAAGCGCCGTCTTAAATCACGAAGTGATTTACGCATATCATATATATTATTTTAATGTACCGAAGTACATACGATATTTCCATGCAGATATTCTGCGTCATCATACGATGTAAGAGTAATGGAACGGAGAAAAATTCTCTCCGTGATTTAAGACGGCGCTTATTCCGTCGGATCCCGGCCAACTAGTCACTCATAACGAGTGCACCTCAGCACATGTGTGGACTTCGGTCCTACGTTCATAGACATCTATGACGTAGTGCAGAGGGCGGCCACTAGAGGGAACCCAAGAGTTGGAGCTTAATCTGAGACCATTCTGTTCGACGCCGGGGTGGTATCCGGCGTGGCTTAGTGGTTAAAGCATCAGCACGTAGAGCTGAAAACCCGGGTTCAAATCCCGGCGCCGGAGAGAATTTTTCTCCGTTCCATTACTCTTACATCGTATAATGACGCAGATTATCTGCATGGAAATATCATATGTACTTCGGTACATTAAAATAATATATATCTTCAGAAAAGTTTACTGGCCCCTATTTTTGTGAAGATGAGGAAGGTCGAACCATAAGTGGCCGCTGCTCGAAATGTCCGCACGCGTGAAATTTTTCTCAACTCACAACTTGCAAGATTTTCCTTGTAGAGGGCAACATTATTTCAGATAATGTACCATATCATACACTACTAGAATTTCTATGGAAAGCTGTGCGCCATCTCTTCGGGAATCACGTCATGTCTAACCAAGAGGATATTGCCTGGCCTTCAAAATCCCCAAATTTGTCTACTGTGTGCGACTCCTGTCAGCGAGAATAGCTGAAGAGCAGGGTATATTAAATATGACCAGAAAACCATGAAGAACTGAAAGAGAGAATTCGCATAGAGATGACATTCCAGCTGAAATGTAGCAACTTTCATATGACGATCTCCAAAGCAGGGTGGCAGAATGTCGTCGCATATTTGGAAGTCATATTTGCGAAAATATTAATTAATGTTTTCATTAACAGTAATCTCACTAAAGGTTTTGATTTATCTAGAGAAACAGTTATAAAACAGGTATATTACCGGTTGTTCTGTATCGTTGTGAAACTTGGACTCTCACTTTGACAGAGGAACAGAGATTAAGGGTGTTTGAGAATAAGGTGCTTAGGAAAATATTTGGGGCTAAGCGGGATGAAGTTACAGGAGAATGGAGAAAGTTGCACAACACAGAACTGCACGCATTGTATTCTTCACGTAATCCAGACGTTTGAGATGGGCAGGGCATGTAGCACGTATGGGCGAATCCAGAAATGCATATAGAGTGTTAGTTGGGAGACCGGAGGGAAAAAGACCTTTAGGGAGGCCGAGACGTAGATGGGAGGATATTAAAATGGATTTGAGGGAGGTGGGGTATGATGATAGAGACTGGATTAATCTTGCACAGGATAGGGGCCGCTGGCGGGCTTATGTTAGGGCGGCAATGAACCTTCGGGTTTCTTAAAAGAGTTTTGAAAGTAAGTAAGTAAGAGAAAATCAAAACTCGAGTGAGATTTAATTGACTATTACACGATTAGAAGAAATTATATAAAGATTAGAAGAAATAAAGTACTCTAATACAATAAAATATTAACTGACTTACTGAAATTCTATTTCACTAATGTTAGCTTCACCAAAACGTTTGAACTGAACCGCCATTTTCAGTTGACTGTCTATGCTATAAACAAATGACGATCGCAAAACATATTTTATAGTAAGTACCGTAAAGAATTTGCAGTTTGAAATGTTGGCAAACAAAGAAACAAATGGTAGGAAGGTGATAAAAACAGGAGAAAGTAAATAAAGATTAGAGGAAATAAAGTAATCTAATACAATAATAGTACATTATGCAACGAGCCTATAATGACAGTAATTAAGACGCAAGTATGTTTGTTTATGAAACGAGCGCAAGCGAGTTTCATAATTTTCACACGAGCGACTTAATTACCATTATAAGCAAGTTTCATACGACTTTTTATGCTCGACCATATTTCTAACTTGAAATTATTCAGAAATATTCATTTTATTTGTATCTGACAGAAGATCGGAAGTGACATTGTTCATAGCTCGAAATTGTGAGATGTGCGCAGACGCAAAAGTATTGACTTTTTCCGAGGAACAATAATGTCATTGACCTTGATGTAATGCAGAGAATGTATAACCTGGAAATTGATTTAGAATTGAAAAACGAGATGAAAAATTGAATTTATTTGAATATTATTTACAATTAACGCTAATTATTATAGTAACAGAACATAAACTTCTGCGACAGTATTGGATTTCCAGCCTCCGTGACGTTTCCTTCGTTGTCTTTCGATTGCATATCCGAGAATAATCGAAAACCTGACCTTAAATGAGTAGGTGTACTTTAATGACATGCATTAAAGGACTGCTACCAGGCGTATAATTACTACATTTCGGCATGGTCGAGCATAAAATAGATAATGACTTACTAAAATTCTATTTGACTAATGTTACCTTCACCAATATGTTTGAACGAAGCAGCAGTCGACTATCTATGCGGGAAACAAATTACGATCGCAAAGCATGTTTTATAGTACCGTAAAGAATTTGCAGTTTGAAATATTGGCAAACAAAGAAGCAAATGCTACGGAAGTGATAAAAACAAACAAATGCTAGGGAAGCGATAAAATTGTGCGAAAAGCAGCCATAATTGGTTGAAAGACGTTCTTTCGTAGAGTTTTATTGGTCAAAAGTAGTATGACGTAGTAAAAGTGCCTACTAATAGTCACATAAAATGGTATAGGGCTATTAATACTAATGTCTTATATGTGTTACATTTCTTATTTAAAATACGGTATGCGCCAAAATATACAGTACTGGAACAATATGTTACTGTTATTTGTTATTAGTTATCGGGATGATAATGTAAATGTTCAAAATGTTCTCCATTGCGCTGTGGACAGTGTTCATAACGATCACACAGATTTTGAAACATATTCTGGAACATAGGTTGCTGCAGAGTCCTGAAAAACGAGACGATCTTCTTACGTAATCCAGCCACAGTTGTGGGTGGATCATTACAGTTGAAAATGTTCTCCTTTAACATTCTCCAAACGTAAGCATCAGGTGATGTAAGATGGGGGAATGTGATGGGCAGGGGAACTCAGTCCCACGGGAAATATACGTATAATAAACATTGTTTATAGATAAAAAATGTGGTTTAATTGAGACACCCAGTAGTTGTAAATAGTAGTAGTTTATTTCCCATTACATAGATACATTGTTTAGATGTGGAATATAAATACAATCTATACTAATAATAAATCTGTAGCCATAATTTTTCTGGTAATTTTCGATTTTCCAAAAATAATTGGTGTTAACATGTAGAATTAACCATCCTGAAACTGAAAATCGCTTTTTTGAAATTTTTGTTTGTATGTCTATCTGTCTGGATGTTTGTTACCTTTTCACGAAATAATGGCTGAACGGATTTCGATGAAAATTGGAATATGTATTAAGTTCGTTGTAACTTAAATTATAGACTATATGACATTCAAAATACTTTATTTAAAAGGGTGGTTATAAGGGGACCTGAATTAAATAAATCGAAATATCTCGCTTATTATTGATTTTTGTGAAATATGTTACATAACAAAAGTTTCTTTAAAAATGATTTCCGATAAGTTTTATTCTATGCAAAAGTTTGATAGGACTGATATTTAATGAGATAAATGAGTTTCAAAATTACAATAACAACGCCATCTAAGGCGGTGTAATGAAATAAAAAGCAAATGACTCCGTCTATAAGGGGCCTTGGACAACAATCGAAAGTTATGAAACATACCCTACAGAGAATGTTTCTGCGTTTGTATAAAGTAATATCGGAAGCTAAAGTAACTTATTTGTATAATTAATTATTAATTCACCATTGGGAAGTGTAGTTTCTCTAGATGGACATAATACTATAATGTTATTACAGTAACTTCTGAGTGAATTGAGGACAGGTAAGATTAAAATAGCTTCTTATGCACAAAAAACTTCATAGGCTATTCTGTATATTCGTTTTCTGTATTTCCTAAAATAATTTTTATGACCAAATGAGTGGTCTCTGGATCAAAATGATCGCATTTTACTTTTTTTAAATACAATTTAAATTAAGTAGCATAATAAACAATTTATCCTTCTATCAAACACGAATGTTCCCTGGATCAAATGTCCTATTTTAATGTAATTACTTTATATTTATTTCTAACGGGTGCAGCGGAGCGCACGGGTACGGCTAGTAATATATAAATTGATAAGTCGTAATTACAAACACACAAAGGCACAAAAAATAATAGCAAATTTTAAAGTGAGTAAAAAGTAAATCATCAACACCAAGAAAAATAGCAAAACGTGTCGTATAATTTATCAGACTTCAAATCGTACATGTACTGAATTATCGTATCACGCCATGTTTACAAGACTTCGCACACGCGCAAACGAATTACTCTTAAATATTATAATTAACGTATGTCGTGTACAGGCAGGAAACACATAAGAATGAGTTATTTCGCTCCTGGATTAAAGCTGCTCACATCTCGAATGGAAATCGGAAAACACGCATATCTGATAAGGATTTCAATTACCTACACCGGTATCCAATTAAGCCAACTAAGTTGATTAATTCGAGGATAAGGTTGCGCGTGATCGACAATCACTATACAGATCACATGTAAGTCAACATCTGGACTGAATTTCTGTGGTTTTGCATGAAATCAACATCAATCACGTCTAATTTCTACAACGAAAATAACAACAACCACACTGCTAAATACGTCCAATGCCGTTATTAATTTGCAGATTGAACCGTAAATATTATTAATGTAAGAGGGTTATTTTTTTTAGATATTTCGAACAAAAATTTTGAATACAATTTTGCTAGTTTTTTTATTCCTTTTCGAGATAATTGTTTTATATTAAACATTTCATAACGTGTTTTGGGAAATCCATTGATTTAATTCTCATGTTCAGTCAATTTAAGAGAACAGTCATAACCAGAGCCCGGATGTTTAGGCTTTTGCAACAGTTAAATAGGCAGGCATGTTCTTAGGCCTACACGGTTTGGTACGTGGTATCCATAAAAATTGCTCTAACACAGTGGTGGGCAAAATGAACGCAACCCACAACACAGGATTTAAATGGCAACTAGGCTACATAATGTGAGAGGGGTTGCACTCTACAGTGCAGTGACGGATTTACAGACAGTTGCGCCACTACACTCCTACCTACCATATGTAATTAGAATAGTCCATTCACGTGATATATAATTAATCATTTTTCAAACCAATTTCTTCGAAATTGGGATTTATATCTGTGCATGCTATTTTCAGTTGCGCAAGGAGATGAGCATCGCTTAAGCGGGATCTGTGACTGGACTTTATAAATTTCATTTTAGAAAACAGCTGTTCGCATTGGTAGGTTGATGAATACATACAGTCATTTCCCATAACTATGGTCCTGGAACACAACTATGGTCCACGATACAACCATTCAAAGATCATTGTAGAAGTAACATAGACCGTTCGTACATAGTTGCAATGACTTGAATTCAAACTACAGTACAGCAAGAATATAGATAAACGAGGTACTATGTTATGGAGTACAAGATTTGAATAGTTGTATCGTGGACAATAGTTATGTTCCAGGACCATAGTTATGGGAAATGACGGTACTCATTATTTTTGAAGCAAACTGTCTAAGCAGTGGATATGTAGTACTGGACATCTTTTAAAACATTTTAGCCCCCAATAGACCTTCACATTCTGCTTTCAAGAAGCCATCATTCTGCAAATCCAGTACCTCTAACTGCAATTCTGGGATAACATTTGAAGAGTCCACTTCAAGAATGATGGATGTCACTTTCTTGTCGAAAATGAACCAAGATTGTCAATGCATAGCTTAAGACATATAGAATGTACATAGAGAGTTATATGGCATTAACACTGATAGTCACTGTCCAGTAATGATCGGAAAATCACAGTTAAGCTTTGAGCGCTAAGCATTTCAAACTTTCAATTGCTTCTCCTGCAAAAATGTATTCCAAATGACATCCATCATTCTTGCAGTGGACTCTTCGTTTTCAATTTAAACATGAAAAGGAGTGGCAAAAATATTGAAATCTTTCTCCATCCTTTGAAAATCACTGAATCTGTGTTCTTTGAACTCATATAACATGTGATCTATTTTAAGAATGTACATATTTAAGTTCGCGTCTTGAATTTGTAACTAATCCTAAACATGAGAAATGAAAGAACCGCCTTTCTTGTAAGTGTGATATTCTCTCGATTCATATGATTCTGCGAAAGACATTGTATCACTAATGAAGCTCTGAAGTACAGCAGTCCAGTATAATCCGCCACGTACACGCGCAGTATTTTCATGGAGTGGGGGAAGAGAAAGATAGGGGATAAGTTTGATGCTTCGCTGAGGTCTGATGTCACTGCGGCAATGCCGCAGGAATGCCCACCATTGCAGTCTAACAGAATAATGAACGGAAGAGTTATGTAACTGGACGTATGCAGAACGTAAAGTGTGTATAGAGGCTGGAAATAAAATAATCCTGCAGACTGAAAAGACGATAGGGTACACTTAAAGGAATAGAAAACCTATATTACGTTTCATGATTAAATGTACGGTTAATTAGAAAATTTAGTTGGAAGTTTCAGTAGTCTGGCAACATCGCCACTTATACAGTTTTCTTTCTTCTAGCAATGCAGATGTAAGAGATCAACGAACTCAGGTCTGCCTCTGAACGCGAACCTCCCTCTCTCGCTACGACGCCGTTGCAATCGGCTCGCATCGTTCAGTCTCTTGAAATAAGTGTTTTTTAAATTAAATTTACACGAAAACCGTGCATGCTATTGAAGTACGCCTGAGGGATAAATGGTTACTTATTAGATTTTCTATCGAAATGCACAAAAATCACAATCCTACTTGCAGTAGTTATTGAATAAGAGGGTATTAAACATTTTGCAAAAAAAAAAAAAAAAAATTTCTGAGAAAACTATTTACTTTCTATCAATATGGTATTACACATTTATGTTATACAGTCAAATCTCTCTAGAGCGATATTTAGGGAAACAAAGAAAAATAATGTTATAAAGAGATGCATTGTTATAAGGAGGTTTTAAAAGTAAGAGTTACATTGGTAAGAAGCTTTCTATTCAGCTTACTTGGTGTGTATATTATGGTAGAAAGTGTTAAAACTATCAATGAAAGCCTCTTAATATGCTGCTCATTGTACTGTCCTACATTTTTTGAAAGAAATCATGTCAGTTTGTTTCAGAGCTCCCTTCACGGAGACTGACACACGCGTAGCAACAAATATTTCATTTTACCGGGCTTTATTTTAGTAGAGAGGGAGAAAATACTACACTGGAAACCATTAAAGTGTATCGTTCAATAGAGATTTATTTATTTATTTATTTATTTATTTATTTATTTATTTATTTATTTATTTATTTATTTATTTATTTATTCTGGTGTAGTTAAGGCCATCAGGCCTTCTCTTCCACACTACCAGAAATACAAATGCAATAATAGAAGTAAAAAGAAAAAAATCACACTATAAACAAAGTAAAGCCACACAAAAATATACACAGGTTGCAGTCACACAGACTTTAGATGTGTGATTAAGTATCATAATTAATTGTATCCTAACTAATTAACTAACATAAACAAGAAACTTTCAATTTTAATCTAGAGTAAAAAAAAAACACAAATCAACACTTCCAGCAATACTTAAAATGCATTAAATAAGACAAAATTTTCCAATTTAATTTTGAATTGTGATAAAGTCCGGCAGTCCCTGACGTCATTAGGTAACGAATTCCAGAGGCGAGGTATTTATACAGTATAGGAGAATGAGTATAAAGACATTTTATGATGAGGGATAGAAACAAGTGCTTAATGCCGATTTCGAAGAGTTGTGAGAAATTGAAAGCGCGATAGCAGATAATTCGGAGTAGAAGTCTGCAAGATTCTAAATAGAAGAAACAGCGAATGTATTGTTCTTCGTTTATTCAGACGCACCCATGAAAGTAACTGGAGGGAAGGCGTTACATGGTCATATTTACGAGTATTGCAGATGAATCGTATGCACACATTATGAACACGTTGTAGTCTCTCAGCTAAGAGTGAACTAGCAAGGAATCGCAATAATCAAAATGGGGCATTACAAGCGTCTGAATAAGATTCTTTTTAGACTAAGTGGTAGAAATTCTTTCATATGAAACAAGGAGTGAAGTTGAGAAGATATTTTTTTGCAAGTGTATGTTACTTGAGTGTTCCAATTTAGATCGCTATCCAAAAAAATGCCAAGATTTTTTTAACTGTTTCACTGTATTTAACAATAATAGGGCATAACCTCATATCGCAATAGAGGATATCGTTATAGCCGGAGAATTTTTACATTGAAGGAATACATTTTATGCCGGGAACTGTACTTTTAATCGCAATAGAGGGGTTAATCGTTATAACGATAATTGTTATACGGAGATTTGACTGTACAGAACATGAGCTATTTCGCTTTGAAAATCTGCAGGGTTATTTAACTCCCACTCTGTATAGAAAAAACTCTAAAATATACCTTATGACTATAGACTGGAAGGTAAAAGGAAAAGAATCAATCAATCTTCTTAATGTATCCAGCTGTTTGCTGACAACATAAAGTTCACTATAGTCCACTGTAGTCTATTCAGTTGTTGTTTTTCACGAGAAATGAGGGGAATTTTTATCGGTGTTCGTTATAGATGCCTGTTGCTAGTAGCCAGAGGTGGGGTGTAGTCAATATATACTGCAGGGCTGTGTCTTCTGCAACTGGTACTGAGGATTTTAATTTACTTCTTTTGTGGTTTATGGAGGGACAGTATAGAAGAATGTGTTCCAGATCTTAATCATCACCTCAGACATGTAGGATTATCAGAAATGTGAAATCGGTGTAGGTACAATTGAGTGACAATGTGACCTGTTCTGGCTCTTGTTAAAAATGTTTGAACATGTCTGGGCAAGTTTTTGTACATTTCCTGGTCATTTGTTTTCTTTTGTACAGACTGTAAAATTTTTCCTTTGTCAGAAGAGAGCCAATTGTTGATCCATTGGTTTGTAAAATGAGACTTTACTGAAGCAAAAGCATTGGATAGAGATATCACTTGAAGAGGTCTTGGTTGCAATTATGTTGCCTGTTTTGCAATATAATCGACTTTCTCGTTTCCAGGTATACCACAATGACTAGGTATCCATTGAAATGTTATTTCCTTTTGGAGTTCTTTTAGTTTACTTAGTTGTAAAAGGGAAAGAAGTGTTACATATAACGTTAATCAACTTTAATTCAGTTTGTTTCTTATTATAATGATTTCTTTTCGCAAGTCAGGCGGTTTAAATCATGAAGGTACAAAGGCAGAAACATGGGAGATACAAAGAAAGAAACTAAGAGGAAAAATGGCCCATCTCTCTTAAAAGAATAGTTAAAGTTTTCAGACTTGTTGAAAATAATCTTGATGTCTCAGAAATCGAGCTTTGCTAAAGCCAGTCCATGATTTAGCCTTTATCTTTTCTTCTAAAACACAACCGCAGGGATTCCATCCGCTTCGTTCCCTCATATCTCAAGGAGACAGAATCCTGATAGCAGAAAACTTTTAATTCCTAGCCGGAACAAAGTTTCCGCCTCGCCAGAGCCGCGAGTGCTAATACTCCGTGATAAATGGAACCGCAGAGGAAGTGGGATGACGTACGGTAAGCCAGCAAGCTGTTGTATTCTCCTTTGTCTTCGATGACCCAGCGAGCTACATCCTAATCCTACACGTCCAATACTGTGCCCAGATTTCCGCCGATACCTTCCTCCTGTTCCTTCGAATCTATCCCACGGGAAGGGATTCTAACACAAGGATATCCGGAATTTGTCTTCACCCCAGGGATGTACAATAAACGCCATACTTGTCACAATAAGGAATCATAGGCATAAAACCCAGAGGCATCGCTTTAATGAGATCATTTATATTATTCAGTTTCTCGTGAGCTATCATCTAGCATATACGGACTAGTCACATAACATCTTTCACGGTTTACATCACTATCAAATTATGCAGGATCACTTTTGCAGCAACATACACTTAGGTACGTTAAATTTCTCCCGAACTAGTGGCTTGTGCAGCAAATGGTGCTGCAAACTAAGTTCGTTAGACGTTCAAATAAAAATTTTTCAGATTTATTTTCAATGAAGAATACTTGTCTTTTTGATAGTTATTTGCTTCCATAATAATGAAACATACTCCCTCTGAGTGGATTTTTTCAGGCCAAATACTTTTTCTTGAACCTATCCAACTTCAGTTTTTGAGTTTCAACGCGAAAATGCAAGTATCAATGTCAGGACGATAGCAGTAGCTATTTCAGGTCATTGTGGATTGTAGGCAAAAGTTTAAAAAATGTCAGGTTTGCTAAGCTTTCGAACAATAGCATTTTCGTATAGCTGCTGGATGTAGAAATGTAGAGCGTAAAATCATTTTATTCTACTAAGAGATCTTGCTGAAATGATCTGGAGACTACAAAATTTTCTAGACCTCTTATTTTATCAGTAAGTAATACCATTTTATCTCTCCTTAGGAACTGTAATTTTTGCGCTCTCTCGAGCCAATACTGAAGACAATGACACATATCAATATTTACACTACACCGCCATTAATTATATGAAAAAGACCCAACCCTACTGGTTTAATAAGCATAAAAATATTTGATTTTTTAATAACAATATTATTATCTTACTTAAGTTTTGTAGTTATATATAGCAGTCACTCAGTAAATTATAGAAATGAAGGTATAAATTAAGATTTTCTCTACATTTACTTACATAACCTCAAAACGTTTCACTTTCATGTCATCAATATAGCATCAATATTATGTACAAGTAATGAAGAATAGACGCATCATGATATTAACTATAATATTTAATTTCTAATGGTAATAATGTCATCAAACCACCTCAAGTTTCGTAGATTTGAATATCCAATACACAGCTGTACTCAGAAAATTATACACTACAGAATCAGTTTTTAATAACAAATTGAATTGAGCTCTATTATGTCGGCAATCCTGCAGGTCATGGCCTTCGTGTAATAGCCTATTGTTTATTGTAATGTGTGTTTTGTTCTGAAATTCAATCAAGTCGGCCGTGATTCGATAAAATTAGTTCTCAAAACTGACAACAGATGGATTTTGGAAAATAGGAAAATTATGTAGGAAAATTGACATTTCACTGAAAACTACTACTTTTCCGAAAAACTTTGGATGCCAGGCATGAAAATGAGGGGTCACTCATTAAAATCCGTTCAGCCGTTTTCCCGTAATTTCCATTACCAGTTCAAATTATATATATATATATATATATATATATATATATATATGTTCAGAAGTTGTGTATTATGATCTACGTTCGTGATAACTTACACACTCCCGGGCCATAATGAGTATACTGAAATGCCTACGCCCGACATTCAGCTGTTTATGATAAACATTGAATTTTATGGTAACTTTGTATGAAATAACATAAAAAAATATCGGTATTACAAAAATATGTTACGACAGAAAAATATAGAATGATGATAATGATTAATAATAATTCAATTAACAATAATAATAATAATAATAATAATCCATATACTGTGCTACTAAGAATCATAAATATATTATTTATATAGTAAAAGCCCCTTTATTTCGGGTTAATATAAAATAACTTATCTAAAATAATGTAAATAAATGATCAAAAAGAAAAAAATAGTTATAATAAACCAACTCTAGTTTCAAATCTGGGTCCATTTATATCTCGATCTTTCACATTACCAATACGCTATAAAGAGCTCTGTAGTACAATTCTTAAATTAGATGCTATGAATGCTTTCATGTTTGCTACTTATAATGTTTAATTTTAAACAAAAATGTGTTTTATGCTATATAGAGGAAACACTGTGGCCTGACAAATTCAATCAAAGATCGCTTTTTTTAGCTGGTTATTTAAGGACGCTATATCAACTACTAGGTTATTTAACGTCGATGAGATTGGTGATAGCAAGATGGTATTTGACGAGATAAGGCCGAGAATTTGCCATAGATTACTTTGCATTCACATTACGGTTGGGTAAAACCTCGGAAAAAACCCAACCAGGTAATCAGTCCAAGTCCAAGCGGGGATCGAACTCGTGCCCGAACGCAACTCCAGACCGGCAGGTAAGCGCTTTAACCGAATGAGCCAAGATCGCTCCTTGTATTACGCAATTTTTAATTAATATTATTTTATTTAATACTATAGTAGCAATATGGCCGCATCTACAACGAACATGGAGTTTGAGCGAACTCGCCAGCCGTGTTCAATTCTGACACCTGACCTGACTTGAGCCTTATTATACAGTTTATTACGATTATAGTATTGGATACTGATCCCACATCACCATATTGGAAGAACATCATCATCGTCATATTAAATGTATGTTACTATCAACATTAAACAACTCAATTTATAATATTAGCATTTATAAGACAATCATATTAATTTGAAATAACAATCAAGATAAAATATTACACACACACCATGATACATACGTTTGAATGGTTAAAATATGTGCATTAATGGGAAACAGAAATATGAACACAATAAAGGTATTCAAATACTGTAATTTGCAACTCTTCGCATTCACAACATTTCTACCTTAGTTTTATATTTTATTATTTTATTTTTTTTATCTTTTACATCAAGTTACTTCATTATTCCATGTGTGAAGACTTGCAAACATATATACTTTGAAACTTACACGTGTATTTTAAATAACTGACAATAAGGGCTGTCATATAAGAATGTCAAAATGTATCATAACCATGTTGATTTTAATAAGGTTCAGTTTGCATGCCAATAAATATGTGTTGTATTTGTAGAAATTATGTAGAGATTATTGATATTACTGAAATGTACTTCGTATCTGATGATGTTGGCGTAGTCGAACGAAAACGTTCATACGTCTTTTAAACATGTAATGCAAAGGTTTAACACCTTAAACATATGTTGTGAAGTCAATGACTGAAATAAATACTTTTAATATAACGAAAGAAGAGGTTAAAATAAATTAAGCGCGGCGACGCGCTTCTGATTCGTAACTGGATTACGTTCAACTTACGTTTCTTTGCGTTTTTGGAAGCTAGACCTTGGCAATGTCGAATAAGCGCGGTCATGGGTTTGTTCATTTTAATGTTAACCGTAATAAAATACACGGAGCTTGTATTTTTCAAACTTCAACGAATTTCAACAAGAAACGTAACGCAAACGAACGTTGATAGTAATTCCAGCCTATGCACTTGCGACGTACGCTATAACGTCCGTAAAATCAACGCTCGTGTGTCCCAGGCCTAAATGTTCACCGGCCATACTGCTTCGCATGCCGTTTCCATGATTATTCATTTTGATGAAGGATGATTCACACAGTAGGCCCGAACTGAAACCACGCGTAGCAATAATATCATTTCCGGATAGGTTCTATGCAGACACACAATGATATTTTGATGTCATCGCATACATCCGCTGCTAAATTTTCCGCCTCAGAACTTCGTGAAAAGAAAAAAAAAGTGGGATATTACGAGAATAGATATTGTATTGTCTCTCTTTTCTTGCCGCTGATGAATCACAACTGTTTCCACAAATTAACGAGGACTGTCATTACCCAATAATTATTATCAATCAACTCATAAGTAATCTATCATCATAAATTTCCTCAGCACCAACTAACTAGCCGTAAGTACGCTCAATAAATTTACTATCAATTCCATAATGCACATTTAATTAAATATCCATCTATTTAAAATTAATTGTTTGTAATAAAAATTAATATTTCCATTATTCCGTTGTTTGTCATTTGTGTAATTAGGGTATTTAATACTAGATGTATTTAAATATATAAATTATAAATTATATTGTTAATTATTATAATATATAAATTATAAATATTAGATGTATTTAAATATATAAAATATATAATACACTAGCATTACCCTCCCTTTTATACGGAAGCGAGAATGAACGGAATCAAAGCAACGGAAATGAAATTTTTCAGGACAGCAAGATATACTCTTTTAGACCGAAAAAGGAATGAAGAAATTTTAGAACAATTAGAAGTAGGGTCAGTAGAAGAAAAAAATCAGCAGATACAAATTAAATTGACTAGATCATGTAGAAGAATGCAAGAATCCCAAAAATTATGATGCAGTATAAACCTAGAGGACATCGTCGACCAGGAAGACCTTTTAGAAGACTGCTAGATGGGGCTGAACAGGTCTACAGAGGCCTAATTCGTGAAGGATGATGATGGTCATGATGATGATAATAATAATATTAGATGTCTCTCATCGTATTTTTACTTGGTTATTTAATGACACTATATAAACTATTAGGTTAATATTAGCATTGGTGATAGCGAGATGAGGCCGAGGATTCGCCATAGATTACCTGACATTCGTCTTACGGTTGGAAAAACCTCGGAAAAAACCTAAGCAGGTAATCAACCCAAACGGGAATCGAACCCGCGCCCGAGCGCAACTCTAGATCGGCAGGCAAGCTCCTCAGCCGACTGAGCTACGCCTATGGCCTCTAGTTGTATTGGTAAAAAAACATTCCCATATGTTATCTAATAATACAGAGCGTATGCCAGTAAATAAGTTTCACTGAGGTAAAAAACACCAGTCCTTTTACTGTTACATTAGATCGAACGCAACTTCCAAGGAAATAGCGTGGACATATCCCTCGGATCGAGAGTGGGAAGGTTATCTGTTAAATTGTATCGACAGACAACAAAGGCTGAAGGGACGTCAAGGTCAGAGCATTAGTATACAGCTGGCTTTCATTCAGTGCAGATAAGTTTAACTTGTGGCAATGTAGTAGTCTACACGTTATAACAGCGAATCTTTATTTGTGATACGTTTATTAACAAGAAATCGTATAAAAAGAACTGTGCTAGTATTCCAGCAGTCAACAGGTCAGCACTTATAAAGTAAACCATTAAATTGTACCTGTAATGCAATTTAAGACGCGAGAATTTATTGCATCCGGCGCTCAATCACAGCTAAACGGCACGTCACTTTTCAAACGGCGCCTTAAGAAGCGAAACCTGTTTTCATACGTAAATCTGTCACTATGCCTTATTATTTCTCTTTTATTATGAGTATTTATATTTATTTATTTGTTTCCGAAATAGTCTTATCAAACAAGGTTTCAATTTTCTTTGGATAAATTCAAGAGCTCGAAGGATGACTGAATTTAATGACACTTACTTACTGGCTTTTAAGGAAACCGGATGTTCATTGCCGCCCTCACATAAGCCCGCCATTGGTCCCTATCCTGAGCAAGATTAATCCAGTCTCTATCATTATATCCCACCTCCCTCAAATCCATTTTAATATTATCGGCCTCCCCAAAGGTCTTTTCCAGTCTGGCCTCCCAACTAACACTCTATATGCATTTCTGGATTCGCCCATACGTGCTACATGCCCTGCCCATCTCAAACGTCTGGATTTAATATTCCTAATTATATCAGGTGAAGGATACAATGCGTGCAGCTCTGCGTTGTGTAACTTTCTCCATTCTCCTGTAACTTCATCCCTTTTAGCCCCAAATATTTTCCTAAGAACCTTATTCTCAAAAACCCTCAATCTCTGTTCCTCTCTCAAAGTGAGAGTCCAAGTTTCACAGCCATACAGAACAACCGGTAATATAACTGTTTTATAAATTCTAACTTTCAGATTTTTTGACAGCAGACTAGATGACAAAAGCTTCTCAACTGAATAATAACAGGCATTTCCCATATTTATTCTGCGTTTAATTTCCTCCCGAGTGTCATTTATATTTGTTACTGTTGCTCCAAGATATTTGAATTTTTCCACCTCTTCGAAGTATAAATCTCCAACTTTTATAGTTCCATTTCGTACAATATTCTGATCACGAGACATAATCATATACTTAGTCTTTTCGGGATTTACTTCTAACCCTATCTCTTTACTTGCTTCAAGTAGAATTTCCGCGTTTTCCCTAATCGTTTGTGGATTTTCTCCTAACATATTCACGTCATCCGCATAGACAAGAAGCTGATGTAACTCGTTCAATTCCAAACCCTCTGTATTATCCTGAACTTTCCTAATGGCATATTCTAGAGCGAAGTTAAAAAGTAAAGGTGATAGTGCGTCTCCCTGCTTTTGCCCGCAGTGATTTGGAAAAGCATCAGATAGAAACTGGCCTATACGGACCCTGCTGTAAGTTTCATTAAGACACATTTTAATTAATCGAACTAGTTTCTTGGGAATACCAAATTCAATAAGAATATTATATAAAACTTCTCTCTTAACCGAGTCATACGCCTTTTTGAAATCTATGAATAACTGATGTACTGTACCCTTAATATATTACGATATTAATATCTATCTATAAAAGTAAATATATTTACTTCTTGAGGCATATAATGAATTTCCTTTGATGTTTTGTATAACGAGAAATAAAAAGGCGGGAAAAATTATAGAAAAAAAAAAGAGAAAGAGTTAAACTATTAAAAGCGGAAGATACCGCAAAAGAAACATGGGAAACTCAGATAAATTAATTCATTCATAGTCTCCTGCACAAGAGCAGGTGCTTCACTGCAAAACCAGCAGTCTTCAATCTTGCTTCATTTCCGACTTCCTCTTCGTCTCTGCATAATTATATCTTAATGTTCTCTATTAGGCCTATCTTATATATTTTTCTGCTCCGAACTTTTTCCCGTTCAACATTCTCTCCAATGCATTTTTCAATAACCAGGTTCTTCTTGGCCAATGAACTAATCAATTTATTTTTCTGTTTCTGATCAGTTTCTTCACCAACTCTTTCTAGCACAGCTTCATTTCTTATTTTGTCTATCCATTTCACACACTCCATTCTTCTCCAAATTCACATTATGCTTCTAGTCGTTTCCCTTCACTTCGTCGTAATTTTCCTGCACCTGCCCTATAAAATATCACAATCCACATAAAGCACTTCAATAATCTGTTCCTTACTTCTCTTTCCAGGTTCGTAGAAAATCCTCATTTCCCTATTAAAAACTTAATTTTCTACTGCTATCCTCCTTTTGACATTCTGGCACCAGCTCATATTGCAACTTACAGTAAATCCCAAGTATTTGAAGTTGTTTACTTGTTACACTGTCTCCTTTCTAATTCGCACTTTTACCACAGTCCAGTATATACAGTCACGAAGCTTAATACGTAGTAAATATGCATCCATAGAAAGTTTCTAACCACTAGGATCGCTACTATCGCCTCATTACAGACAATGCGAAATAGTACCAGCACCAGAGTGCTGCATTGGAGTTAAATCGCTCGCTTGAACTCGGTCGAGTGTCGCACCCTCGAATGAGATAAGATCGGTCGTGATACGCTCGTAATAAATAGAAGCACAGTACAAGGTGATCTCACCGACATGTCTTATCTTGTATGAAAGGCGACAGATAAGATTCACATATGTTTTGCTGACACGCTAAAAATAAGGCTTTATTTTCTGCGTTTATGACAAACGTTTAACAGAACAGTCTAATGGAACGTACCAAAACAGGAACATGAAGTTATAAATAAAATAGTATGAAAAATTTCGATATACAGTTATTATTGCTAATTAACAATTATTCAATATTTGATTTACCACATATTCTATTCTATTCTATTCTATATAATATGATCCATACATAGTGTTCAGCCTATATACTGCGACAATGTAGAAACTGTTTACAAAATATTATTGATATAGCAATAGATTAATAACAATATTAGTATAGAGATAACGTCAAAGAAAATATAATAAAACGAATAATCATGCTGCACAACTGTTACAGACGCAAAGATTGATACACTAATAATTATTAGAGATTATTATTATTATTACTAGAAAACTTGATACGGTTCTTGCATTATCGTGATTGTGTTCTCCGTTTATAATAATTACATTTACATCCAATAACATCAGATGTGGTAAAAACAAAATCACTCCTGTATGGAAAAAAAAAAAAAAAAAAAAAAAGCATTTACCTACAACATTTATATTACATTTTAAAGCAAGTTTTGTAGTTGTACTATGGAGAGGTTAGTTAAACACTGCAAAGTTTTGAAATGATAAAGATCCATGATGTTACTACACAGTTCATCACTGTAACAAGAACGAATGTCTAACGCTCGGCTTATACCGTTCGAGGATTTATCGCTCGCGACAATTTTACCCATCATGCATGTGCGCTACCTATCGGATTATGCTATGAACTACTTGGCGCTCGAGCGAAAACGTCCGATGCAGACCTCTGACCTGCACAGTCTATTGTTCCTAGCACCCCATAAACTCAAGCTTCGTGACTGTATATACTAGACTGAGCGTTCACCGTATTTATTTTTCTTCCAATAACCACGGTTTTTGCCTTCTCTGCATTTATCTCCGTCCATAAGAAAGAAGGAGCAATTAATAAAAAAGGTACCATATTAGAGGTCTCGGGTGGACGGTGGGACGTTAAAAGCCCTCACATCACGAAGCAACCGGCACTGACTAGCTGTAAAATGTCTGTCCTTCGAGCTAGGCGCCTCTGTCACTGAAAAAATAGTCCTGACACTAATTTCTGTTACATGCTGAGTGAACAACAGGTAGATAGAAACTATTCTACGGTTAGACTAATACCATTGTCAGTAGTCCATTTTATTAACAAGAATTGAGCCGTTCAGAGCACAGAAGTGGTGTAAGTCAAAAATGGGTAATGAGGGTTAAAGAAAACATTCTGTAAAATACAGCGCAAAGTAGCAATTAATATTCAATTTATTTAAACTATTGTTAGTCAGTGGATAGCACGAAGAACATATCAATTGCTACTTTGCGCTATATTTTACAGAATTTTTACTTTAAACCTCTTTACCCAATTTTGACTTACACCACTTCTGTTCTGAACGGCTCAATTCATAAAGAAATTAGATGGCTCTTACTAATACGATAAACAAAAATTTAATGAAAGCAGGTGAAAATCAACTCTACAGGAAATTAAAACAGAATTCACCTGACGCTCCGATTACATAACATACGAGAAGTGGAAACACTTCCTGAAAGGTGTTCGTCATGTTTATGAATTAGGGACATGTAATAAACTGTACGCGCGAGCGACCTTGGAAAATCCCAGCTCTGCCAGAGGATATAGAAGCAGTTACGCAATGGCATAATAAAAATCTGATGACGAACGTGGACCCTATTTTCAACAACTCAATCAGCAACAGACAGTGCGCTGAATCGCTCTTATATGACAGTGCATAGCGAAGTGACTAAAAATGTAAGTAATGTAGAACACAATTATTGCAATAGAATATCCATAAAGGGTCCAATATACTGTATTTTCTTTCAAAGCATTATTATTATCTCCGCTATGATTACTTTTGTGGCGTTTGTAGGTATAAATTCTGCGGATGTGTCTCTTCTATTTTGTTTTCAGCGGAGATCTAAATCTCAAAAGTGTGCGTGCCTCTTGTTTTCTATCTCTCCCGTCTTGTTTTTAGAGGCAGTCTCAATCTCGTTGTGTCTCTCTCCCATCTTGTTTCCAACTGTTTGATCTCACAATTTGTGTGCCTCTTGTATTTTGTATGTATTTATGTATTTATGCACACTGCAAATGGGTATATACCCGGTGGCAGTGGTAACTAACTACACTCAATAATACAATTAATAAACACAAATAATAAAAAACAATAATTAATAATAATAAAAATAATAATAATAATAATAATAATAATAATAATAATAATAATAATAATAGTAACAACAAGGAGCATCCTAAATTAAATGAAGCATGGTCACTTAAAACAACATTTAAAGTAAATCTAATTTGTATCTTAACCCTAAGTTCGAACTAAGACCCACGAGTGTGGCAGGTTCATACCTGCACAAGTACCTTTCGGCACTACACTTATTTCGCTGTCAGCTCACTCACTGCACTGATTCTACCTGATTTCACTAACGCTTCTGACCATTTCACTGTTCAAATACTTTTCACAGCCACTTCACTGACACCAACACACTTCACTTACACAATAGACTTCACTGACACAACACACTTCCTCACTGATATCAATTACACCCTTTAAGTAGTGTGTATAATATACTACCGTCTACTAGTAAAGTCCTTAAGCCTATTTTTAGATACATTTTTGGTTATTGGTAAAGCCTTTAGTAAGTCTGTAAGTAAAGCATTTCAGTCCCTGATAGTACGATTGAGAAAAGAAAACTTTCCAGTGTCCGTCCTCTGTCTTCTTTCCCTCAATTTATAAGTCAGGATCTCGCTCAAATACAAAAAATTACAGACAATTATGTAACCAATTTGCATCATTCCAATGCTTAGATATGCTGAAATCAAGTGTTCCATCTGTTTGTAAACCACAGAGGTGAGGCTGACTGCTCTGTTTTCAACTGTTTGATCTCACAATTTGTCTTCCTCTTGTATTGTGTCTCCCATCTTGTTTTCAGCTGTGTTTGATCCCACTATTTGTGTTCCCCTTGTATTGTGTTTCCATCTTGTTTTCAGCGATGGTTTAAATCTCACCTATATGCGTGCCTCTTGTTCAGTACGTTTCGTGTCTTTTTTTAAAGCGTTAGTTTAAATCTGTGATCGTGCTTCTTGTTTTGTGTCTTCTGTTTTGTATTCAACGGTGGTCTAAATCTCAGCGATATGCGTGCTTCTTTTTTTTTCTCTCTCTGGACGGTGGAGGGATCCATGCAGCCAGAGGCTTATTGTGCTTACCACTCCTATTCTGTGAACGATTGGGTTGTCGAATGGTCGCGCTCTTGTACAAGTACAGCACGCCGCACCGTGAACTTAACCCGGGCTATGGTACGGATAATGGTGGTGATGATGGTGATGATGATGATGATGATGATTATGATATGTGAATTAATGGTATATGGCTAGATGAGACCGAGCATTCGTGAAAGATTACCTGATATCCGTTTTATGGTAGGGGAAACTTCGGGAAAAAAAACCAATAATGATCCGTCCGAGGAATCTGTAGACTGACTTGGTGCATAGGGGGGGCAGTCTATCTGTGTCGAAGTGTATTGCGGGCAGCATCAGCTCGAGGCCGCTATGGGGTAAGGTACTCGTGGTAGAGAGTTCACACAGAAATGATCCCCTCCCTGCAAGCGATTGGTATCTTCGTTAAACCAATGCCGCCCCTCAGAGCGGTCATCATTCCTAGCCCTCCCACATATCACTTGCGTAGAGGTCTTATTTCGTCTTTCTACTCTACAGATACCAAAGACGGACCATAAGTGGTCAGGCCAAGCGAGAATCGAACTCAAGTCCAAGCCTGCACCAGTGGATTCCATACTTTCATTCATCCATAAACCAGATCGGGCTATTCTCCGGAAATTTTGGAGTATGCTCCAATGTTCAGGTTGTATAACGACCTCGAAGTTCTTTCTGAAACGATATACTGAAATCATATGGGCATAAGATAGTCTGATTTTTGGTTATTAAGCAATTTCAATAATATTGTATACAGACGTAATTAAATTTATATTGATATTTAATAACATCGTGTGCTATGTAGGCATACTTTTTATATTCATTGGCATTAAACAATTATGATACTTATACATAAGCTTGTTAAAATACTATAAAACTACTAAAATTAGCCTACTTGTAGATTAAGAAATTATATTTTCTTTTCAATAACACTTTCCATTATTCTATTATTTGTAATCGAAATTTGTGATAACTCATACTTTGTGCAATTTAAAAAAAATCTATATCTTTGTCACAATATTAATTATGGAAATTATTCCTGAAATAATAACTTTGTGTTCATATATTTTAATGCTTGCTTGCTATGGAAAACTAAGCGCTACAGTTTTCATATATTATTTGTTATGAAGTTCTAAAGTTATTTTACTTACATATCATGTAAACGTGCAGTTTCTAGCTTTTATAAAATGATTGAAATTAGACAACATAACAATTTTTTTTTGTTTTTGTTTAATATTACTAACGTGATGTAGTCTACCAATTCATCAATGGAATGTAAAGTCAGTTATGTATGAAGCGCGGCTGATTGATGATGCTTGCTTTGCTTAGTGGATACCTTGCACATTAGTCCGCGACAACCTCGCAATTGCCTCGCTAACAAAAGACAATAACCGCGAGGAAAACAACAAGCGAGGCTGCCGCGAGAGATGGCCGTGCGTGGCAGTTTCGCTTCGTGGGTTCGCGGCTTAAAAATCACATTTATATTGTATTCTGCATGCTTGAAAATTTTTAGCATACATGATTCTGTGCAAAACCATTTGATTCACATGTAGATTAATCCTAGCGAAACGTTTCCTCAAAATTATTTGGACGGTGGTTCAGCTGCTATCTTCTCTATCAATAAACTTCAGCTAGTAAAGAATAAGGAGAAGTTTTACGACTTGTGCTTTATTTCAATGTTTGAGCTCGCGCTGTCTATTTTCTAGCTCCAGTAAACCAGGAACGTGTCCTGAGTACATAAGCCATTCAGCACAAGACAAGAGCCAGACACATCATCGCGTTTTTTCTCAGATGAACTGAAATAAATGACTTGTGACCTCTGGCAATAAATAATAAAAGGAGATAAAAACACAGCACAGTAATGGAATAAAAGAAACGTGTTTCCTTCATCAAGAATCTAGACAAGAGACGCCTTGGGTGAACGCGATATAGACTGCTGAGGTGTGCAGTTACAGCGTACAAGTTCAGGTTATCTACCATAAAAGAAAACCCAACAGGGGTTCCACAAGGTTCAATGTTAGCGTTTATTTTACACTGTATTTACATAGCATAAAATATATCAGAAGTATACTTTTGGTTATATTACAATGTCCTGGAAATCAACATTTTAATATCCGTTAAATAGTCCACACCTGTGGAGTAACGGTCAGCGCGTCTGGCCGCGAAACCAGGTGGCCCGGGTTCGAATCCCGGTCGGGGCAAGTTACCTGGTTGAGGTTTTTTCCGGGGTTTTCCCTCAACCCAATACGAGCAAATGCTGGGTAACTTTCGGTGTTGGACCTCGGACTCATTTCACCGGCATTATCACCTTCATATCATTCAGACGCTAAATAACCTAGATGTTGATACAGCGTCGTAAAATAACCCAATAAAATAAATCCGTTAAATAGGTCTTATTATAGAAACAAGTTGGAAGGAATATTCTCGATATACAGGGACATCATTTTATTTTTACTAACATTTTTAATATTAACCTGGCTATACCTTTCGATTAATGGTTCAAAGCCGGAAACACCGTTTGCTACCCCCTTCCACGATAGAAGTTCGATGATTCTGGCATAAAATACAAACAAATCACTTTACTAGGTATAGGAGGGAAGAAAAGTAGTTCATCCATTTACGTAAACTAGGAAATATCGCAATTTTGAGTTTGATAATTTTCATTAGGTTTTTGTTTAATCAAAATACAGTACTGTATTAACAATAAGTGTTTTTACTCACGAACTGAGCTGTCCATGCGAATGTATTCATTATGCAGGATATATTATACTGTCTACAGCAAATTAGCTACGATATAGAGAATGAAGTTAAATTGAAACATAATCATAATATGGATATTTAAACACATTTTCGAAAATGGTGGCCGTTCATTTCGATACGGGCTTCAGTTCTTTTGTGCATATTATCGCACGATAGACTATTGTATCTAATTCCAATTACTACCTGTTTCTATCTCCGTACTAGTAACTCATGTTGAAATAATTCTATACCTACTCTATGAAAGAATTCCTTACGTACTGTAAATTCAATCTTCACTTCTGCCCGACCCGCACAGATAAAATTATTTAGACATGCTATCTGCTGTCCTCCAAGTGGTTATGTCGCAGGATCGTAGAAAGGGGGAAAATCACGTGACAGTTAATTACTCAACAAGGCCCTTTTATTTAAGTTATTTTAAACAGTTGTATAATATTAAGTAGACGTCAAATTCCTAACAGAAATTATTGTTTTCAGGAAAGATCTAAGACAGCCCAGCCACTAGCCATTACAGAAGGGCGAGCAGAAGCAAGTGGGGGAAATCGGGATAAGACGTAGGCAAACGGACAACAGTACCTTTGCGAAAATATGATTCAATATTGAAAGCTCTTTCGTCACTGGAAAACGCGAACACATTTCTGAAACATACTATACTCACTAACTCACTGCGGCCTTGGTTATGTGTGCAGGACAGTTGAACGTCATTAGTAGAAGGGGTGGGAGTGAAGTACATTCAAAAACTCAGGTACAATAAAAGCTGAAGTAAAAATAAAATGATGTCCCTGTACTAGTCTATACATATTAATTTAGAAGCCCGATTTTTTGGTAACAACGCGAAAACATTCAAAATGATATTTTTCGCAGTATTTCGTCTTACAAATATTTACATGCAACATAATTAAGCCGAAGTAAGATGTGAAATATCACGATATTTGTAGGTTTGCGCGAAATGTCAGTGGTCGCGAAATAAGACACTTTTATCGCGAAAATTATTAAATGTGCCCAAAAAACACGATTCAATGTTGTTCTTATCTTTGTTTCCTTTTTTTTTTTTGTCCCTCACTAGATGTTATGTTTAAAACTTCCATTCAGAAATGCTTCTATGTCGAAGGCTTTTATGATAGTTATTATTTCTGCTGCTTGGTAGCGTGGATATATTTTGATTTTCTCTGTGTTTGACATTCTCATTTTACAATCTGCACACATCAAAATATTTACCGACTGTCGCACAACCTTCGTGCAGATAACGTTGAAAATAAGCTAGGCGTCCGTTTTGACGACTTTCTGAATTCAGAGAATGTTGTACTGTGTTTTCATGTTTAAGGAAATAGGCATAAATAAAGTTTGATGAGAAATACACGTTAAATGGTTATATATTTCATGTAATACCCACCGAAATAGGAGTACAGTGAAACCTGTTCAAGACGGAAGTGACATGGTCCTAACTTTTTTTCCGTTGTGGACAGGTTTCCGTATTATTCAGGTGTGACATTAAAATGGAATATTTTATCATTCATATACATGAAAAACAAAATGGCATGTCCCAAACTGCAAGAAGTACAAACTATTCCATTTAACACTCATCACATTAAATCAGCTTTCTGTCGCTTATTACGTTGGTAAATGATCTTGATTAAAATCTCATTTTCTGTATAAATATTATCGTAACTCACTCATTAGTCATTAAACATTACTAAAGTTTACTAATCTCATTACCGTATATTTAATATCTAACACTATACTCTAATACTGTACTGCATATCACTGCACATTATTAATTAATTAGACTAGGAGCCTTCTATTAGAAGCCTTGAATTCTGGTTTATTTAATTTCTTTCCCAGTTCAATAGCTTGCTTTGCAGAATAGATCCAGAAATTGGCTTGTTCTTTGAAAGGTCATGAAGAACCCACTCCCACAACAGTTCATTTATTTCCACATAAACAGTTGCTTTCTGCTTCCTTTTGTGTCACCAATATCGGCCGCACGCCACTCACTCATTAGATCTTTATTTTTTAAAGTGTCACACCTGAGTTTTCCACAACTGTACTTGAATATTGTTTCACATAGACTTCGTTTCTAATTTTCTTTATCTCGATAAATTTTACTTCATCACTTAATGCTAATGCCACATTTTATGAAACTTTTTTTTACCTGGAAATCACTACACTTGCGCTCTGTTTAGCTAGGACAATATACGGGTGTGAAGCATTGAAAATCTTTGAAGGGACTCGTCTGCATAGTCAACAGGGTAATAAAATTTATGACCGACAGGCCAACACACCCTCGTACCCTCTACAATTTTGCAAAGAAAACTTGTTTTTATCTTAGTGACCTACATATTTCGTATATTCCTTGAAATTACACGCTGTTTCAAAATATAGTTAAAAAATATAGTGTGTATGCAAAATATTGTTTCCGTTTTGAACAGTAGCAGACAGTTTCCGTTTCCGCGTTGGACAGTTTCCGTTTTATTCAGGAAAAATTACACATAATACATACAAATTTCGCCGGGACCAATAAATTGTTCCGAAATAGACAGGATTCCGGATTATTCAGGTTCCGATTTGAACAGATTTCACTGTATATACATTATAGCACCGAAATCAGGAACTTTATTTTACCAAAAAATCAGGCCCCTAAGTAAGCTATGTTATAACCAAAGAGAGCAGATGGGGTACGTTATCAGTGGACACAAGTTTACTATACCAATAGCTTTGATTACGTCACGAGGTGGGGGAAGGGGTCTTACCTACAAGGTACAGTCCTTGTACGCGCAGAGCTCTCTGATGTTACACGTGCTGTCTTAGATAGTTTTCAATACCTGTGCATTTCCTGGGGTATTTGAATTTCCTGTTTTCTGCATATTCTACTTTATTGGTCCTTCTACACTATTTCCTGTATTCACTTTTTTCCTATCGCAGTCCTAATTAGTTCTATTTGTGTTTACCGTAAGTGCAAAGCATTTGTTCGCCTTTACAACATAGTTTACGATATGCCGAAAGAAAAGAAGCCTCGGCATGTACAATTGCAGCGATTTGTTGAGGAGTTCGGATCGCAGCACTTTCCTACAGATGGTGAAAAACTTACATGCAAGGTATGTAAAGTCGATCTACTGGGGAACAAGAGATACCATGTACAAAAACACTGCAACTCTAAAAGACACAAGGAATGATTTAAGTTGTTGAATTCGAAAAAGGTCGAAGCTATTCCCACGAGTTCAAATGTGGAATGTGATTTTTACCAAGACTTGTGCCACATGTTCGTCAGGGCAAATATTCCATTTAAAAAACTGGAACACTCATGTGCCAGATCATTTTTGCTAAAATATATAGGTAGAACACTACCCCAACAATTTACTCTGCGTAAGGGTTATTTAGCAAAATGTTATGAAGATGTCTTACGTGAAATTAGAGAAACCTTAAAAGATGAAAAATTGTGGATATCTATAGACGAAACGACAAATATTGCAAACAGATCTGTTGCTAATGTTATTGTTGGGACACTTCAAACTGAAGGTGTGGGCAAAAAGTTGCTATTGACATTCGAAGAGATAGAGAAAGTAAATCGTGTTATCATTGCAGCTCTGTTTGAAAAATCAATGCGATTATTATGGTCTGACGAAATGAAAGCAGAAAAGCTTAATGAAGTATGTATATTGTCGTGCACTGTAACAAATGTAGTCATGAAGAAGAGCAAAGTAGTACAAAACAAAATACTATGTTTTCTATGTTGTATTTATATACAATATATTGTTCTTATGTAGCTACATTAATATCATGTAACATAGAACTATGTATGTTGTAATTAAATGCACAATATAAACAATAGGTTATTTAATATTACAAAGTGAAATTACTGAATAGTAAAGATAAATTGCTGCAGGAACTGTACTCCAGTCGTTGTTATTGTAGCGACATGATGACATTCACCCCTCCCTCCCTTCCTTGCTCCCTAATACATTACGATATAATGCATGTAGCAGTTAACTTAACGGTTTACGTACACCAAATGCTCTCTCTGGTTATAACACCATGAAAATGTTATACAGCTGAAGATAAGGTTTTATTTGATCAGATCGGTATTTCAGCTCGAATGTCAGCAAATGGGAACGCTTAATTAAGTAGAGAGGGAAGTGAAAACTGATTTTACAACTTGAAAAAAAGCAAACAAACAAATAGAAGGAAAACTTACTTCAACCACAAATCAATCATCATTCAACCATTAAATACATTAATGTAAATTCATCCACTGTTAAAATCACATATCGTCGGCTTAAAGTGTAAGCCTGCTAAGCGCCAAAAAGAAAATTTTACAAGGGAAGCAAAAAACTAAGTTTAAATGAACTCTGAAACTTTAGGACAAAATCCAAAATACAGGTGGCATATGTATCTATACTTTAGATTTGGTCCTATTATTTTAGAGTTAATTAAAACTCAGTGTTTTGCTTCCCTTATAAAATTTTCTTTTTGGCGGTTAGCAGGTTTACACTCTAAGCCGACGATAATTTAAAACCTACCCAGAAAGTTATCTCAGCAGCAAAGGGATTTAAGCCGCAAAATATCACTTCGCCATTTGTCAAGTGTGCAAGAAATTACTTATTACTCACGTAATAGCGGTAAGAGAATCAGAAAACGATAATTGACATCAGTACTTCGTGATAACGTCGCACTCAAAATTCCTTGACATTGCACATGCATATACAATAGTATATAACAGAAATCAATAGAGCCAACATAACTTCTTGCCCGCTTTAAATATGGCGGCTAATGGCTTGACTTCTCAATGAGAAGGTAGCGATCTAGCTAGCAGAGAAATATGTGTTATTACATCGACCTGATGCTTTTCGCCATACTGGTTTTCACAGCCGGTCATTAATTGCATCGAGGTTATATTGCTACTAATTTCA
Organism: Periplaneta americana; assembly: GCF_040183065.1. NCBI lineage: Eukaryota > Metazoa > Arthropoda > Insecta > Blattodea > Blattidae > Periplaneta > Periplaneta americana. Next base: position 46,259,422 of record NC_091117.1, on the reverse strand, counting down.
GAGACATAATGATTACAAATTTCTTTCCTGTGCTAACAATATATTATCATTTAGGTTTATTAAACTCGATTAAAATAAACAAGGTTGAAGTAATATAACTATGCAGATTTTAACAGCTTGTTCCTTGAAACATAAAAGCATTCTAATACCATATTAGTCACAAAGAATACTTTTCTCGGAAAAAAGAAAATATTTTCCCTCCCAAGTGTTTTTTACTCGATACGTACTATCCGTACGATTTGGATTTTCACTCGTACCATTACAGAAACTCAAAAGGAATAAATTCTCTCCTAGCAGTTTTTCAATAAAATGGACGGTTTTCTTGTTGATTAAAAGATTAATACGTAGCCTATCGTTATTTCCTGCCATACCCTGCTGCTATTACTAAAGGACGGAATGCTGCTGCTCAGACCTGAGTTAAGGCCCATTCACAATGAAAATTAAACATAACCGTAACATAAACACAGAAGTTTGCACCCAGGCTACCAAATGGGATCATTCACATGATTCACATAAGCATTGACATAAACATTACCGTAAGACGTTAACATGAAAGTTTGCAAACTCCAAACTTTCATGCTTATGCTTACGTGATTTGCAAACAGAACACAATCGTGGAGCGCTGAAGTATACGACAAAATAGGCTATGAGGAAATGGCGTCGTTACGTTTTCATGGTTACCAAGTATGTTTGCTGTTATGTTTATGTTCCCATCGTGAATGATGGTATGACTTCTTGATTTTACCGTAACGTTTATATTCTTAAGTTAACACTTACGCTATGTTTAATTTTCATTGTGAATGAGCCATTAGTGTTTGCCGGCGATGTGTTGTTGCCAATATTTAATTGACAGCCGCTCTATATAACGACAAGATTAAGAATGACGTTCAGTTGTTTTTTCTTTCTAATGATTTAACCTGTACGTAGATTCGAAATGTCAAAGGTAATAATAATAATAATAATAATAATAATAATAATAATAATAATAATAATAATAATAGTAATAACAAGAAGGTGGTAAGTTCTAAGACGTAGAGGTATGCTCAGCTTTTTATAAGCAAGGAAATTTGTTTCATCATTCCGTCTTCACTTCTCCATTTCGTCATTATTCCATAGCATTCCCCGATCGCCTGCTGGCGACGTACGGAGGGGGCTGGCCTAGGGACGAGAGGGATTGCCTGCTCGAAACCTGGGTACGCAGTAAACGTTAGTATAGTCAACCGGTGTGGATTTGGGGATGCGTATAATTTGAGGGTTAGCGCAGTAGATCTTGAAATGTGGCAGTGCTGGGTCGTAGTGTTCTCATACGAAATTCAATTCAGCATACAGCTTCTACCAAAAGTTTAAGAACACTCCTTCAAAAGTGATGGTTCATTCCTGACTTTATACTTATGTGAAACCCCTAATCTTTATACAGGGAATAAATACCTATGAAAAATTAAGTTTTTACTTTAAACTCAATCTCCCTATCTTTCAAACTGTGGATTATGCAACAATTTTTCTGTTACGAAAACTTACTGAAAAATTACATTTTTGTAGGAAAAAAATTAATTACTCCAGAATGATGTATTTATATCAATGAATTTTGAGATAGAATTATTACATATTAACTCAATTCATTCTTCCACATTACAATAATATGTCACTTCATGTCCATACTCACTGAATTTCGACCCATTTTCACTTTTTTTTTTTCAAGAAATAAATCTAACCCTTTCAGACTTGTAACAAACTTCACAACTGTTTACTAAAAATGGAGGGAATAAGCTGATTGACAAGTTTTTATCAACTCCCAATGTTATGATGTAAATGGCAATGGCGGTCCCTGATCAATTTGCCGCGAATTTCAAACTCAAGAGAGTTTTAGAAACTGGCAATTTTTCCTAAATAGACGAAAAAAAAAAATGAATTGCAATACGTGAACGAACTGTCACAGATTTTTAAAATTAAAGTGACAATAGCACAAGAAACATCTCAGATGTGTCTAACTCTATCCCAAAATTCATTCTGGAGTTATTAATTTTTTCCTACAAAAAAGTAATTTTTCAATAAGTTTATATCATCATCATCATCATCATCATCATCTCTATTTCAGCCACCGGCGTGGCTACTAAATAATAATTATAAAACAATAACTAAAATAATTAATCAGATCCTTCAAAATCAGGAAACAAAAAATTTATAATATAATTTAATAAACCCTGATACACAAGGTACAACAAAAATCTAATTTTGTAAATTAATAATACAACCCATACAGTAAAAATTAACTATAATTGAAAAAATGTAATCAACAACATATACAAAAACAATTAATTAATTTAAGTCGGTTAAGGCGCTTGTCTGCCGATCTGAAGTTGCGCTCGGGCGCGGGTTCGATCCCCGATTGGGCTGGTGACTCGGTTGGGTTTTTTCCAAGATTTTCCCCAACCGTGAGGTGAATGCCAGGTAATCTATGGCGAATCCTCGGCCTCATCTCGCCAAATACCATCTCGCTATCACCAATCTCATCGACGCTAAATAACCTCGTAGTTGATACAGCGTCGTTAAATAATCAACTAAAAATCATCTCTATTTAAATTAATTCACTTATATTTGCCTTCAAACAATTAACTTTCTTTTTTCTTTAATGTTTAAAATCACATTATATTGTACATGTTTATTGTATTCAGGACCCTTGTGGTCACCCAAATTCTTTGAGCTAATGTCTTCAATGAATAAATAAAATAACAAAAAGAATTTCATATAATCTATAGTTTTAAAGATAGAGAGAATGGGTTTAAAGTAATAACTTCATTTTTCACAGGTATCTGTTCCCTGTATAAAGATCAGGGGGTTTCAAGGTAAGTATAAAGTCAGGAGTGAAACCTCACTTTTGAATGGGTGTCCTTAAACTTTTGGTAGAAACTGTACAATTGATTTTTCACCGTGGAAGCCTAAAAACTCGCATAACATACGTCTAGCTGACGGTACAGTTTTCATATGATATTCGCAAAACACACTCCATTAAGGTAGGGTGCCCATTTATCGTCCCCCATTTGATTTTGTCTCACCATTCATATACCATTAAAGTTGAAAACTTAAAACTAATCTAGTTAAGAACTTTCAACATTTAACTACAAGACACAGAATTCTAAATTCATAAATTTGGAATCAAATTGAATATAAAACATGAAGAATGAAATTATGCAATTTTTTACATTTCAATGAAGCGGTCTAAATATCGTCCCCTATACTCTCTAACATATTGAATGACAATTATTTCAACGGTACAATGAAATAAAAACATAGAACACCAAGAATGTTTATTAATGACTAATAATTATAGAAAGTATGTAAGAGAGCATTTAGAAAATTATTTAAATTACATTTTGTAAATTAAAAACTCCTTCATGTGATATTTTCTTAAGGTTCTTAGCACTTCCAAAAAATGCAGTTTAACTTTTTAACCTAACATTAAATAGTTCATTACGTCCAATAGAACTAAACCCTTTCAATTTTGTGTTTCACTCATTCAGACACGTCACAAATAAATTTTTTGTGTTCACAAGATGAGCACATTTCGTGGGACCAATGGCAGCATTCCGTGCATTTGATCCCTTTCTGTCCTTGTTTATGATATGAATACTACATCTTCATCATCACTGTCTTCATCATCGCTTCCACTGTCGCTAGAAGACTCGCAGAAAATTTTATTTTTTGTTTGTTTCGGTGCACTTTTTTTGGTTGAAACTGAGGCTGCAGGTTGTGAAGCGATAGTGATACAGAAGTCGACGTTAAGATTTCTTCTCGTCTGCATTTGCTTTTGGTTATCAGACTCATTAACTTTTCTTTTCTGCTGCTGTGTTAACACTGTTCTTATGGGGTGTACTCGTTACTAGAACTGCTGTACCACGCCTATTGGAAAACGATGGCTCTATCACTGGAACTTTCCGACTGGACTGATCACAGAATTTGAAGTTTCAGGTTCAATTTCCTGACGTTCTGTCACTTGGGTAGGTTGATGTCGATTAGATACCAATTTGTAGCCCATCTTTTTCTCCCTGACAGGTTTTACGGCTTCTATCATTTCCTCCTTGCTCCATAGTTTCCGTTTTCCCATCTGAAGGCAACTAGAAATATAAATGACAACAGCCTTACTGAAATTACATGATATGGAAATAGCATTCCGAAATCCGTCCCGGGGACGAAATTTGGGCATGTGCACCACAAAAGTATGGCGTCATCTCGTTCTAAGCACGCTGCAATGTCCGGTTCATTTAATATATATTCTTAAACTAGACATTTTGCTCTATATATAGAAGCAAAAAATTTTATAAAATACGTAACTTAGGCTGTGAAATACTGCTGAGAATATATAAGAAGAATAGTTTTTCACCTTCCAGTTATTTAAAACTTAAATAACAACGAAACAGACAATGACACTCGCTCCAACTGAAATCACGCTTGCTACTGCATAAAGAGGGATAGTCTCTACTGACCATCACCAGGGTGCGACACATTATGGGCGAAATACTGTGGGGGACGAATTTAGGCAAGGGGACGAATATTGGGCACTACACCTTACTATCTATGAAAAAGGCAGAATAAAAGTCCCAGCATTGAAACTCTGACTCTATACTCGGAAATGAAACAATGTAGGAAGAAGCCAAGCAAGAATTTTCACGAATCGTTATTCAAATACAAATATTTTCCTGCTACAAGAGTCCTTTCGCATCAACGTTAAAATATTCAGGTGAAACACTATATTGTAGACTTTCACGGAAGCCATATATAAATAGTAAAATAACAAAACGTTGCACATGGCTTCATTAACTTCCAACTCATAAAATCGTGGGTCTAAATACAGAATAAAAAATATGAAAAGGGCCTGAGGAAATCCTTACGATGGCGTGTAGCGTCTATATAAGTATAAGAGTAATGGAAATGGGATAAATAAATGAAATTTTCTGAAAGATTTAAGTTATCAATCTCAATCAGCTGTCTGAACTGTATTCACAATTTAAAAATTTTTTTTTAATATGATTAGATATACAGTGGGCCTAAACTAGTAAAGACACGAATTTTCCTCGTTGAAACATGTCTACTGAAGAAGTCGCAAGATTCGGAGGCACATTCCATAGACTAAACAACCATAGAAAATACAGACCGTAAGGCTACTATGACTGTATATGCGGTCTTGGATCTGTGTGGAGGACGGTTGAACTTTATTAGTAGAAGGGGTGAGAGTGAAGTATATTCAAAAACCCAGGTACAATAAAAATTGAAGTAAAAATAAAATGATGTCCCTGTATATTTAATAAATACTCGTAGAGAGAAACAGCTTCCATCCCGGATAAAAAAAAAAACACTCAACAGCTTACCAAGAACTATGAAAGATGAAGCTGTGTGTGTATAATAATAAATAATAGCGTGTTGTATGTGAACATTAGATGCAACTTTTATTGTAATTGTGTCATTGTTTTAGGTTGCACTAAGAAAATTACAAAGCGCAACTTTCGTTGCACAATTACAAAAAATTCAAATAATTTAATTTGCATTGCGGACGGGTACCTTCAGAGTCATATATTTAATGTTTGTGAAGTATGTCAATCGATACTGGATAATACTACACACATTAATCTAAACTGGAATAATATACGAATTAAAATTCCCACGACATCCTTCTTCCTTTCCTTATCTTAGTTAAGTGCTACAGCTACACGCAACAGGTCAATTTCTTCACCTTTTCCAGTTTCAAGGCGTGCATTAGACCTCTGCATTCCCAAGAAAACGGCCGACCGAAGCTCACCGATTAGTATTCGATTGTGGAGAAAACAGTCAGGAAATGATTCACTCGAGCGCATTCAGTCTAGAATTTATAACCGATCGGTTGAGGAGTTTACTCGGTCGGTGGCGAGCGCTCAAGGTTGTTGCGCTACAATTACATCACTTTTTAATGCCTGATATTCAAAACAGACTAACTAAGAGGTTACCATTTTGTTTTTCGCTCAGGTAGCACGAAAAGCATAACTATTTAAGCATTTAAATAAGGAAACAATCTTTAAATAACACAATTCTTTAAATGATGTAATGCTTTATATTTTCAATAATGTTATTGAGCATTCTTGTCAAACTCATATCAGTACTTAATGAAAATATTTAAAGTGGCTTAGTATATATGGGCCATATTCATAGACATTCTTAGCGCGGGCTTCCGGTGGATGATCAGCGAACTAACGTTTTTCGTATTCATAAACCAGTGTTAGCGATATAATATGATATGAATCCTGTACAAATAATCAGTCGATAGCGAAATGTCTATGCATACCACCCTATGTGATTAAATGAGAAAATTAAAGGTTTTGCTATGCCTCCCAAATTTATTCAAAAGCAGACATAATCTATTCCAGTACAGTAATTAATAAACATAAACTAAATATATATGTTCACTTTGCTTAACATTTTTACAATAATGTATATTAAGAGATGCTTAATCACAGACAATGATTGACGTTGGAGCTACTTATTGTAAGGTGGATGCAAATTCTATTACGCAACATTCAACGATCATATTACGAAATATAAAAGATGGAGCAGACAAAATTCGTCCTGAAGTTATTCCAAAATTAAAAGAATCAATGAAAAAATCGCCATTTGGTTTTAAAATTAATAATTTTTGTTCAATCTTATCTAGAATTTCCTCCTTGGTTTATTTAATGCATTTATTTTTATTATGTGACATTACGAGTAAAATACTGTTACAAAATATTATAATTGTTACGTTCAACTACATTATAAAGACTAACATATTTTTTAAATATTTTTTAGTGTTGCTTATACTTTATATTTATATTTTTAAAGACAACCTAGATTGTTACAATTGTATTTTTCTTTATTGATTTATTAATTTATTATAATTACCTAGGTCATTTGTTAAGTTGCAGCCCACTTTGAAATTTTTGGAAATTCGATGCTGTCCATCTTGCTTCCAGCAATCTTGTATCCTTTAATAACGCTGTTACTGCTTTAGAAACATTGAAACATTTCGACCTGTTAATAGAATTAATAAAAATATTGTTCTAATAATAATTATTCATATTATAATTCTTGATGTGTATATAATAATTGTTATTTGTAAAAATAGTGCAATTTTTAAATGACAAGTTAAGAAGATTACTGCAATTAAGAAAATCGTAATGAGAATGGTAATCGAGCTCTTGATTTAGGATCAGTAACACATGACGTAAGTGAATAGATTATGGAACAATTATCACAATTTGATATCATGGTTTATTTCTTGGCTTAAGAATAGGCAGTTCAAAATATATTATTATTTTTTTAAATAATCGCATGTTATATTATTAAATGATCACATGGGAAGAATAAGATAAGTTAATTTCGTAAAATTTTCTGAATTGGAGTTAGAAAAATAATATATCAGCCAGTTTTGGTTTGAAGCAGCCAAGATTTTCTCAACAAATAATTTTACATTGCTCATGAATATGCGTTATAGGTATACTTGGTTTACTTTAATATAGATTCAAAGAAGGTTTATCTATGACGTCCTAAATTTCTCTAGTCAAAATTTTACTAAACTGACTTAACTCGTTCTTCCTGTATAGTGTTCAAATGCTATTTGAGATATTATTAAAGGGTATTTCAGTTACACGTTCTTCTCACGAGTTGTTTCTTCGGATCTCCTTAAAAAGTATAAATTATATTTTTCGTCATAACTTATATCTTTTTATTAATTGTAGACCTGATTGAGTGGAAGAGAAGGCCTGAAGTATTATTATTATTATTATTATTATTATTATTATTATTATTATTATTATTATTATTATTATCGTCAGCAGCATCATGGATTAAGCCTTATAAGGCTCGTTCCGGTCTCATTTTGAGCCCATTTTGTTTTCGGTCTACCAACATTTCTTCTACCTATTGGGTTATATAGTTCATAATCAATTTTGGTATGCGGTCTGCTTCCATTCTTTCTATATGTTGTTTCAAATCGTTTCTATATTGTTTTATTCTGTCTATTAATTTAAAAATGCTTAGTTCCCCCCTTATATCTTCACTTCTTTTCCTATCCAATAAGGTGTAACCTGCTACAGATCTCAGAAATTTCATCTCTGCTGCTTCTATTCTTCTTTCTTCTTTTTTAGTAAGGATTAAAAATTCAAACCCATAAAGCAACACTGGCACTGCCATTACCTTATAAAATTTAATTTTTGTTTCTTTTCTTGTACTTTTTAGGGATCTATTAATGACACCGCATACATAGCTGAATTTATTAATCTTGTTCTGAATATCTTCATTCTTCATATAAGAAATGTTGCACCCAAGATAATTGAAACAATTTGTCTATTCAATAATTTTTCCTTTCAAGACAATTTTGGCTTTTAATGTATCTGCTCCTCTAAATGCTAAAACTTTTGTTTTGTTAATTGAAATATTTAAGCTAAAACGTTTACTTATATTATTTAATTGGAATAGAGCCCTCTGTGCTCCGTTTTCAGAACTGGATATTAAAACTTGGTCGTCCGCAAAGAGCAATGTATCTAAGAATATATATATATATATATATATATATATATATATATATAAAAATTTTAAAATGTTCATTTAAATCCATCTGCCAATCCATTACGATTTTGTCAATATAAATATTAAAAAGTGACGGTGAAAGTGGACACCCTTGTATTATTATTATTTTTTTTTTTTTCTGTTATCAAATTGTTATATTGTAAGCTCCTTAAGTTTGAACACAACCATTTGAATCACCTTGTGATATATGCTAGTGATGTGCATTTTTAATTGATGTTTGCTCGGAAAATATTTAATTAATCGCAGAACTTTATTTCGCTTTTAGCGCGTATCAATTTTATTCAAGGCAAGAGCGCAGATATTTCTATTTTCGTATACATTCCAGCATTTGAAGGCGTAGTTAATTAACGTGGCTGTTAGAGTGGACTCAGAGGCTGTCGATCCGCAGATCGCAGCGCTAAGTGTTGATATCCTGTGCGCATTATCTATTAATGGATTTGTAGTCGAATATAGTAACTCCAACCAGAATTCCAACTCGAGGGAATATAACCCTAATTGTATTCTCTGCTGCGGTGAAGCCAGCTTATCGAAAACTGAAATATTAATGCCGAACGCTTTCAAACCCTCTGAATATGTGCGACGCAAATTGCAATTATTTCAGTTAGCGCAATTGTTGAACGAGAATATTGTAATCCCATAGCGGGATTCAACACGACCTCTTTACTATGAACATTTTGATATTACGAAAACAACCTTCAGTATCATTGTAGTCAACATTATTATGAGAGCGGATTTTCGGTCCCGATACTAGACATCAGATGTATACCAGCAATAGGGAGGTCACTGAACTCACTGCTACGCTCTATCCTAAATAAAAGGGACGTGACGTCTTGTCGCTATGTGGGGACCGAAAATCCGCTGTATGATTTCTTATTTTCACAGTGTAGGTATAGGGCGCGCCACCGATTTTGGCATGTGAAATAAGTAATGGAGAACTTAAGTGCGAGTGTCTAACTTTTGTAGTAATTTAGAGGCGATTGGTAGATTGTTCATTTCATTTCACTGAATAAGTAGAAAACCTGTTTCATATATTTTTAGGCATATGTTGTAAACATTATTCCAGAAATTTTTTGTTAAAATGATTACTTCTCAGTGATATGGATCAAAAGGGTCATTATACAGATGAAACACTGTGTATCGAGCGAAACGGGGCAACGAAAAGTATTATGTACGATAATGATAAAGAAAGGTGAAACGACAAGGAGTGGTAGACGGACAATTATCCGACAAGTGCTCTTCAACATGCGAAGCAAACAAAAGACTGCAACAAGCAGCAAGGAACACGTCACACAGGAAGGCTCGCACGGATACAGAAATGCATGTCAACGGTTGCCGATATTTTAACTGTATAATCATAAACAACAATTGGCTAAAATCATTATCACCATAGTAACTACAACTGTCACTACAATTCATTTCATCAAATACTACGTGTAGCTGTATGATAGTGACTATTACATAAACTTCTTGTCACCATTTTGTTTCTATTTTATTTAAAAGTTAAAAAGATCGTGCAGCAAGAAAAGGCAGCCCCATTTTCGGTCGAATTCTTGATATCAATATGTATTTGAAGTGCCGGACGAAACTGGACTACAAAATGGAGATATCTATCATGGAATATCTACCACTGAGCAGAGGAAGGCGAGGACACCCATGATTTAACATTAACGAGAGTCAAACAGGTACACGTTCTCTATCTATCTTGTATCCTTTGTCAATGTTGATCCTTGGAGCCCAAGGGAGGTGGGAAGCATTTAAATCTCCCACTACAAATGGAGATATCTATCATGGAATATCTACCATTGACCAGAGAAAGGCGACGCCGCCCATGATTTAACAGTAACGAGAGTCAAACAGGTACACATTCCTCTATCTATCTTGTGTCCTTTGTCAATGTTGATCCTTGAAGCCCAAGGGAGGTGGGAAGCATTTAAATCTCCCACTACAAATGGAGATATCTATCATGGAATATCTACCATTGACCAGAGATAGGCGAGGCCGCCCATGATTTAACAGTAACGAGAGTCAAACAGGTACACATTCCTCTATCTATCTTGTGTCCTTTGTCAATGTTGATCCTTGAAGCCCAAGGGAGGTGGGAAGCATTTAAATCTCCCACTACAAATGGAGATATCTATCATGGAATATCTACCATTGACCAGAGGAAGGCGAGGCCGCCCATGATTTAACAGTAACGAGAGTCAAACAGGTACACATTCCTCTATCTATCTTGCGTCCTTTGTCAATGTTGATCCTTGAAGCCCAAGGGAGGTGGGAAGCATTTAAATCTCCCACTACAAATGGAGATATCTATCATGGAATATCTACCATTGACCAGAGAAAGGCGAGGCCGCCCACGATTTAACAGTAACGAGAGTCAAACAGGTACACATTCCTCTATCTATCTTGTGTCCTTTGTCAATGTTGATCCTTGAAGCCCAAAGGAGGTGGGAAGCATTTAAATCTCCCACTACAAATGGAGATATCTATCATGGAATATCTACCATTGACCAGAGAAAGGCGACGCCGCCCATGATTTAACAGTAACGAGAGTCAAACAGGAACACATTCCTCTATCTATCTTGTGTCCTTTGTCAATGTTGATCCTTGAAGCCCAAGGGAGGTGGGAAGCATTTAAATCTCCCACTACAAGTGGAGATATCTATCATGGAATATCTACCATTGACCAGAGGAAGGCGAGGCCGCCCATGATTTAACAGTAACGAGAGTCAAACAGGAACACATTCCTCTATCTATCTTGTGTCTTTTGTCAATGTTGATCCTTGAAGCCCAAGGGAGGTGGGAAGCATTAAAATCTCCCACCAAGAGAAACTGGAGCAAAAAATCTGAGCTTTAATATCTTACATATCAAGCTCTGTAAATAGTATATATAGGAGTACAAGTACGAGTATACAGAAGCCATTTAAATGTTAATGGTTACGGACTGATGTATATAGTTCCGAAGAGTTTTACGTAGCGAGCGACAATCGATGTGATCTTTGACAGACTGTGAGAAGGTTAGAGTTCAAATTTCTCACTTCGACCGCTTCACCTGCGAGGGTGGACATTCCCTACATATTAAATAGCAATATGAGGGGGCGTAGAGAACTCTCACGATGGAGTGTAGTGCCCCGCATGTGTCTGGTCGCCCACCTTTCCATTTATAAACGGTCATTTTATCAAATACAGAATTACACTCAAAACAGAAAAAAATGAAGGACAGTTATGATTAATTATAGGCTACCCTTGAATAGTTTTCGAAGTTTTGAACTAAACTTGTCACAGTTTATGAATGCATCCCAGATTTGTGTGTATATAATAACTGTGAAGTAGGAAGGGAAATTATTTAAGTACACCACTGAATGGACTACGTAACATAGAAAATATGCGTTCATTATTTATGTACGTACATTTATAATGACCGTTATGTATTCACATTTACTTTCACAGCATAGGTCTATATCACTCTTGAGATAACGATTCCTTTAAAAGCGATTAACACACAAAAATAAAAATATAATGTTCATATTCAGGTAATAGGATTTATTAACTGTAATTCTCAAGAATATCATAATGTTGCCTTTGCATTAGCGTAACCAGAGACTATTTAATTTAAAAAATTGAAGGCGAGAAATACAAAAGGGAACGTGTTTGCTACTTGCGATAACAAAAAAAAAAAAAAATGCCTTTGCTACTTCCGATAAAGACATAATTATTTTCAAAATTGGTTGGCGAGTCTAAAATTTTTTGTGACTTTTGAATAAAAAAAAATATTGAAAAGGAGAAGTTATAGAGGGAACCCTTGTACAAACGCAGCAGATTATCATATTTTCAATCTGAAAATTCAGATATTAATTTCATAGTTATCGAATTCCTTTTAATATAAATTACATATTCAACATTTTATCCTAATATGATTTGGGATTTCATCATCGACCAGAATTTCAAAAGTTTACTTCTATTAATTCCATCAAAAGTCTTTAAAGATATGTATTTTTTTAAATTTCTTGTGGTTTCAATGAATAATTTTTTCCCCTCGCTGTTATTTATACTCGCTTTAACATCTTTGGTCATATCGCGAGAATGAATAATTGTAGCGAGAATTTAATATATTTAATAGTCAATTAGAAACAGTTGCAATAAACTGAATATTTTATGTGACTTTCTACTAAATGAATCATAGATTCACAAATTTACTTAAGGGAAGTTCCTTCTAATATCACATGCAAAATAATAGTAAACATAGCATATCTTCAAGTAGTCATAAATTTCTTACTGTTTATCAAAGCTCTTTCACTTTTTTAGTGATGTGTGTATACACTCTAAGCTCTAAAATAAAAAAGAATGGTTATTTTAGAGTAAATCTTTCAACTTAAAATAATTTTTCAATTTAAGCATTACTTTTTATAAATTCACTACTTGCCTGTGATTAAGTAGGTCTACTCACTTATTTACACATTGAATTGAAATTTTACCCAATTCCTGCTAATAGGCACTAAAAACTCATCCTATCAAAGTTATTAATATATATATATATATATATATATATATATATATATATGCAATTTTATGGGCATAGGACTTATACCAATCTTCATCGTAAAAAATAGAAAACATATTTCTGACGGTGATGATTGGTATACGCCCTGTACCCATAATATTCCAGATATATTAATAATTTTTGTAGGGTGAGTTTTAGTATCTATTAGCAGTAAGTGGCTGAAATTTCAATTGAATGTGTGCTACAATAAATGAATAGAGTGTACCTAATCACAAACATGTAGTGTATTTGTAAAAAAAAAATATGTTTAAATTTAAAAATTATGTTACAGAGAAAGATTTAGTCTAGAGTAGCCTTTCTTTTTTATTTTAAAACTAGCCGCGAAACCAGGTGGCCCGGGTTCGATTCCCGGTCGGGTCAAGTTACCTGGTTGAGGTTTTTTCCGGGGTTTTTCCTCAACCCAATATGAGCAAATGCTAGGTAACTTTCGGTGTTGGACCCCGGACTCATTTCACCGGCATTATCACCTTCATCTCATTCAGACGCTAAATAACCTAAGATGTTGATAAAGCGTCGTAAAATAACCCACTAAAATAAAAAAAAAAAAAAATTATTTTAAAGCTTAATGTGTGTATGTTACTGTAAATGTACGGAGACTGGTAAATCTTATAATTTACCGGTATAACCTAACACTTACTGTTATAGTGCGGTAAAACCCCAAAATATCTTATTAGATGCACACATTTTGAACTTTTACCAAGAAATGTTTGTAAATCTCAGGATTTACCGATGTGAGTTTGTAAAAGCTAGATCGAAGAATCCAGAACGAAGAATCCCGCCTCCACTGTGCAGATTCAGACATGTTTGCAGGGGTGAAGCAGTTCCGAGAGGCTGCCACAGAAGGTCTTGAAATGCAAGCGAAGAAAATGAAAGCAGCCACTTGTAACAAAATTCCAAAATTTTTAGTCGGACAGAATGTGAGAATGAAAATATTGGATGCGAAAATAGACGCAAAATCAATTTTAGCAGTGATCATAAATATTTAAGATGAGTTTTATCAACTTGGTATCAATGCTGGCAAACTGAAGTCACTGTACTCTAGGAACCAATGCAAAGAAAATTGTATCAGCATCGAAGAATTAGGAAAAGAAGAAATTAGTGTACGAGAAGTGTTTGGCAAACTATCTTTTGTTGGAGGACAAGGGTTCAAAAAGTGTAAATGTTTAAAAAGTGTTCAACAAAAAAGTGCTTGTGCAAATCATCTTCCATGTTGTGTAATTCTAAATATCATAACAACCAACCTTGTTGTAACAAGAATTAACATTCATAATGTTTGTTTTACTTTATTTGTGGACCTGGACTGTTTGAGGAGATGTAAAGGCTTTGTTAATTTTTATGTGGAATACTATAACAGACAGTGGTTAAAATTATAATATTTTTCAATATTTTTAATATAGAAAATTGTTTATTATACTCACATTAATGTAAGAATATTTAAATAACTTAAATTTAAAATAAATACAGATAATTTCAGTCATTGCTGAGGTGATTTTTATTTATGTTTTTAAATAGATCCTAAAACAACAATAAAAGATGAATTTGAAATAGATATGTAAAAGTGCGAAGAACGGCAAATCTTAGTAAAGATTATTTTTATTAAATTAATAAGATTTTACCACAGCTGATCGGCAAATCTTGAGATTTACCAACATCTCTTGGTAAAAGTTCAAAATGTATACATGTAATAAGATATTTCGGGGTTTTACCGCACTATAACGGTAAATGTCAGGTTATGCCGGTAAATTATACGATTTACCGGTCTTCGTACATTTACAGTAACATATAGGCCTACACACATCACTAAAAAAATGAAAGAGCTCTGATAAATAGTATTATATTTATGACTAATTGAAGATACGCAATTTTTACTTTCCTTAAACAAACCATCAAATTCATAAGTGATGACGATTAGAAATATCTTACCTTTTAACACTGTATAAAATTTCATTTCTGTACAATCAAGAAAACTAAAATTTTGTTACATACGAGTAATATATATGATGATTTCAATAGTTTAAGTACATCCTTTGAACAATAGTTCAGTAAATTAAACTACACAAGCTGACACTACTCGCAAAACGATAAAAGAACTGAATTGTGAAAAGAGTAAAACGTATTTGGAGAGAATACAGTATGTATAACTTTCGTGACACTAGGACACTAGTTTTTCCCTTACTATTTCGTTCGTACGGGGCTATTCCAATATGACCTTCTTTTTAAAACTCTGTGCACAACAGAGGAAGATAAATTATTTTTATACAGTATACGTCACACAACCGCATGTACATAGACTCTCGTGTATTCCGTCAACTTTGAGGTTACAAGAGCTGGAAATAACTATGAATAGGGAAAGAATAAATTTCTCTTTCACTAATTTAAACATATCCAGCTGTCACTTTGTATAGAGCTGTTGTGGCCTGTATTCAAATTTCCTCGCCATAAATTGCTTACGCCTGTATGTAAAATCCGTCTGTTGGAAGTAAAGACGGTAGGTAGATCAATGTGGACGCTACCAGTTCTCCTCGGTGTGATGGCACTGTCCTTAATTATTCAATGAGAACGACTGGCGTACGTTGAGCATGCGAAAGCCGGCCTTGAAGCATCTTCTTGTCCATGCTATTGGCCTACTCCAATGAAAGGATATACATAATTAATTTTGAAAGGACTACGAAGTTACCATTTATAGGCTACCGACTGATACAAAATTCATGACGATATTGCTTCTCATTTCAAGATTCAATGTTACGAACTTCTAAAATCAGACAGGTCTAATGACCTATATTTCACGTAATATGATTCAGAAACCCTTAGAAGTCTTGAAGAACACATGCAATAGGCTGTTTATACATTTATTTAACATTTCAGTGCTCGCGTATATAATAATCCCGTTATTGCTCGCGTGGGCTACTATTGTAGCCCATTACAATTTTGGCCTTTACTTTAATCTGTTATAATTTGTAATTAATTTCTTTAATTGCCCATTTCCTTATTTAATTTTTGTTCTACTCCTTAATTTAATATATATATATATATAATTATTTTTAATATATTTATTCAATTGTCACATACTTAACTTTTTTAAATTTTACATGTTATATATTTCTAATTTAATTTTTTTTACTGCTATCTATTAAGAGGTTAGGTACAGCTTACAGTAGTAAAATTTTTGGAAATATTCAACATTTTTTCTTCCATTACTGTATCTTGTACAATAATCAAAGTTGGTAGGTGTAAAACACTATCCTTCTGCTATAGGAAAAAAAATATTTTTACGATTAAAAAAAATACTTTTTTTTTTTTTCAAAATTAAAAATGGTGGCAGTTCACTGTTCAGTTGCTGTCAGATGCGTTTCTAATTCACTGTGTGCTGAAGCAAGGAGATGCACTATCACCTTTACTTTTTAACTTTGCTCTAGACTATGCCATTAGGAAAGTCCAGGATAACAGAGAGGGTTTGAAATTGAACGGGTTATATCAGCTGCTTGTCTATGCGGATGACGTGAATATGTTAGGAGAAAATTCACAAACGATTAGGGAAAAGACGGAAAATTTATTGGAAGCAAGTAAATAGATAGGTTTGAAAGTAAATCCCGAAAACACAAAGTATATGAGTATGTATCGTGGCGAGAATATTGTACGAAATGGAGATATAAAAATTGGAAATTTATCTTTTGAAGACGTGGAGAAATTAAAATATCTGGGACCAACAGTAACAAATATAAATGATACACAGAATAAATATGGGAAATGCATGTTATTATTCGGTTGAGAAACTTTTATCATCCAGTCTGCTGTCAAAAAATCTGAAAGTTAGAATTTATAAAACAGTTATATAACCGGCTGTTCTATATGGTTGTGAAACTTGGACTCTCACTTTGAGAGAGGAACATAGGTTAAGGGTGTTTGAGAATACGGTGCTTAGGAAAATATTTGGGGCTAAGAGGGATGAAGTTACAGGAGAATGGAGAAAGTTACACAACACAGAACTGCACGCATTGTATTCTTCACCTGACATAATTAGGAACACTAATCCAGATGTTTGAGATGGGCAGGGCATGTAGCACGTATGGGCGAATCCAGAAACGCATATAGAGTGTTAGTTGGGAGGCCGGAGGGAAAAAGACCTTTAGGGAGGCCGAGACGTAGATGGGAAGATAATATTAAAATGGATTTGAGGGAGATGAGATATGATGATAGAGACTGGATTAATCTTGCTCAGGATAGGGACCAATGGAGGGATTATGTAAGGGCGGTAATGAACCTCCGGGTTCCTTAAAAGCCAGTAAGTAAGTAAGACAGTTCACTGTGCAGTGATGAAGCATTTCCCTCATAAGAGTGGGTGAAAAAAGAATGAAGCTGAAAGTGATCAGTAAGAGGAACAGGAATTGGTTGGATCACTGGCTGAGAAGAAACTGCCTACTGAAGGATGCATTGAAAGTTATAGTGAACGGGAGAAGAGTTCGGCGCAGAAGAAGATATCAGATTATAGACGACATTAAGATATATAGATCATATGCGGAGACAAAAAGGAAGCCAAAAAATAGGAAAGATTGGAGAATGCTGGGTTTGGAGTGAAAGACCTGCCATTGGGCAGAATAGTATGAACGACTGATCTTTGGTGTTTAAAATTTCTTCTTTTTACCAATAGCATCAGTATGCTCACATCTCTTGAATAAACCTTGTAAAATTATGAATGAAACAAGGACTATCTCTTAAATTACCGGTACTGTTAAGTGTTCTAAATTGTTGCACACCTTCAGAAAAACTCCTCTTGCTTTCATAACAGCAGTGGACCAAATGTATCCCAACATTTAACGATAGAATCATGGCTTCAAACTTTAAAATTCTCGTAGGAGTAGGGGAGAGTCGGGTAGTATCGGACATCGGGTAATATCGGACAGTGAGTTTCTTTCATCTACCACACGATGATAGTACCTATTTGACATGGTTACGTTTCTGTGACGTCGCATAGAGAAACGTAACCATGTCATTCAGGTACTACCATATGGTGGTAGATGAAAGAAACGCACTGTCCGATACTACCCGATGTCCGATACTACCCGATTCTCCCCTACTAATAAAATAATTAATGTTTTAATGAACAAAATGGTAAATATGAAATGCAAAATGCAGAAAAAGAAATATCCCATTATTTGTTCTACACCGTGATTTTTTTTATACACCTTCTGCCAGACAAGGTTTAGGCCTTTTAGATCTGTTCTGAGGCTAAAAACAAGTCTGTCCATGTCTTGCGCGGTCGGCCCGTGTCTCTTCGTCCCTGAGTCTATAATGTAGTGCTTTCTATGAATATATTCAAGGTGGCATACTCAGTACGCGTTCCCTCCATTTCTCCTGATACTGTTGCATCTACTTTACATGTTCAATTCCTCCAATTTGCTCTTATGTCCACGTTTTTCAATCTATCTCTCCTAATCATGGGGATCTCATAAACATCATTTGGGCAGCCTCAAGTCGTCGTTTGTCTCGTAATGTCAGTGTCGATGAAATTTTACCTAAAATATAATATTTATAACACTTAAAAAATATACTTGTATTTGACTATACATGTATGCATAAATGACAGATAATGCTTATCGCATCATATACAAGTGCCACTTGCAGTGCACCGTTTACTCTCACCTTCGTTAAGTGCCTTTGATTACTTTCCACACTTTACTCTTGTGAGTGCGTTCTCTGAATTTAATATTTAACTTGTCCAGAGATTGTTCCGCCTGTTAGCCACTTAACTTAATATGTCTGTGACGACATGATATTGGGTAGTGTGTCTTTCATATATTGTGGGTGGAGCTAGCACATGTATCATTATATATGAAGCAACATGCCTATATGCCCAAAATTTCTTAATTTATAGCATAATATTACCATCAGACTCTACTCCATCTTCATTACCACGACCACCACCTAAACTTCACTTGAAGATCAGATTTGGAGCCTGTCCTACAAGAGTATCAACGAAATAGGCTTACTTTATAAATAAATTTGCCCCTAAGTAATTCAAATTGTTGCTATAAATTGTACACATCTCATTAAACATGTATCTTACTAATGACCACAAGTATCAAAGTCAGTTACTGCAATCACCGATTAAAATTGTCACCTAACTCCTGGAATTTTTACAGTGTATCGATCACGGTTAGGACTTTAACTGGAGGTTAACTACGATAATCTCCAACGGGGTATTGGGACGGTTAAAGGAGATAACCAATTATTAGTAATAAAATAAAATGGCAGCCGGACTCACACCAGACTTCGATGGCGAATTATAGTTAGATTACTTGGATTGGGGTGATGGTGAGCGTGAAAATGTGTTGGTTGAAAGAGAGAATTCTTATAAGGAATTATATTACACATAATAGATATTTCGTTCATCAAAATCTATCCTGTCATTTCTTCTGCAGCAGATGAATCACTTAGAACAGGCTTGGAGAACTGGACGACAATTGTGGCGTTGCGTCACTCATCGAATACGTCACTTACCCCTTCCTTCCATCCTCGCGTCATTGACTTTGTAGGGGAGAGGATTTGTATTCAGTGCTGTCTTAGGGCCACAGATACGTCATTCAACGCCGGTGGACTGTGGACCGGGAACAAACGCTTTCCCCATGCTTTCCATCCCTCTCCCGCCAGTTCTGCATCTATGACTTAGAATATCCCACAAACAGAAACAATCTTATTTCTGCCACGAACTGGATCCTTAAAATTTTATGATTCTATACAATTCGTATTTTAACGGCATAAAGAGATGAGTAGGAAGAAGAAAACAATATTCCGTACTGGACAGAATCCTCATGGGAAATAGGCCAGTGACATCCAATACCTGATTGAATACAAAAAGTTGTTTGAAGCCACTTCAAGTAGCGAAGAATGAATGCACTTAATTTAGCGTTTTTGCGAATCTTGAACGCTGAAGAACGAGAGGAAATACATTTTCTACTGCATTGCTTAGTTAAGGCATTTTCCTTCGGAGGAGAGTGGAATTTATACTTTACCGGGGAGGAGGTGGAACCGTTAGGAAAAGAAACAATGATTCGGATCTTATATGACAGACACAGTTTATGTAAAATGGAATATAAAAATATAAGGTTAGTTAAAGAAATAGTTTTCATTCGTTTATATTCGTCTTAAATACAGTCAACTTCGGTTATAGTGAACCTCTGCGGATCAGCATATTTCGTTCACTGTATCCGAGGTTCACTAAAACCGAAGTGTGTGTTTGTATACTACTGACGTTGCTATACATTCAGTATTAATGCCCGTTTGGGACAGATCACGTTCAATATCAGTACTGACGTTCCCTTTATCTTCTAACTTAAACGTTCACGCTTAGACATACTGATGGTCACAGTTTGAAACTTTAATCTGATCTGGCCGACTGACCGATTTCGCACCTCTTCCCACTAGAGGTATGCTACTGTGTACTCGGCCTTGGAATTTCCCAGGGTTCACTTTTAAAAAGATGCGGGAGGAGGGGTTGAGGACCATTATACTGTAATCATTCTTGTATTTACCCTTTGGTCATCACTCTATTTCCTTTTACAAAAGAAAACACTTTATCTTCTTATTCTTCTAATAACCTATTTTAAAGGGGTCAGAACTAATCCTTTCTTTATCCCTGACTGCGTACACTATTCTCTTTAACATCTTTCAAACTGTCCAGAAGAAAGCTGAACAAGTCCTTTGTCTTTCAATGTACTTAAGGAGTGATTCTGAGATTTGAGATTTTGTTCTGAACATTTTCTTGGAAGTTTATAGAAGAAAGGGTTTCCTAAATTACCATTTTGTCCATTTTAAAATTACATTTTCTTGGGGAATATTCTAGTTTCAGGTTCACTATAACCGAAGCGAGGGTTCACTATAAACGGAAATATTAATGTACTTTTTAATGTATGCGGGTCGGGACCAACGTATGAGGTTCACTATAGGCGAATGTTCACTATAACAGAGTTCACTATATCCAGAGCTGACTGTACTACTAAATGTGAATATAGGCCTTTACCTAAAAATGTTAATAGCCTAGTGTTATGCAAAACATGATGAATGTGAACTATCCTTGTGTGTAAAATGTCCCATAAAGCCAGTGTTAAGTATCCTTTTTTACCTTTTTACATAAATTACTTACATTTAATAGGCCTACAAGTAGTCATTATTCACGGACTACATTAGACCAGCGGTTCCCAAATTGTGGGTCGCGACCCCCAAGGGGATCGTGTAAGGGGTTGAATGGGATCACGAGATGATTTCCAAATAAGTAAAAAAAGTTTCTTATTGACATTTATTTTGTATTTAGAAACATAGACATAAACAATATTGAACATACGAATAAAAAATGTTTAAGTAGTTATAAAGTAAAAAATAATTAATGCGATTAATATGCCTGTTTTTCAGAAGTAGCTTCTAAAATCTGAAGAAAAAAAAACACACACACACGCACGCACGCACGCACGCACACACACACAGTGTTATCATTTTGAAGTTCAAGGAAATTTCTCACCTGTGTTTTGATGGTGAACATAGACGAGAAACTCATTTTGAATAAATACAAGGTTGTGATTATTTAAAAATTTAATAAATGCGTATTTTTGCAAGCTCGAGGTATTCGAGGTATTCTTGCATTCTTTTGATCCAAAATTGATCTACGCTCCGCGAAAAAAGTATAATTTAATCATTCCATTTCTAGGTATATATTTCAATGAGATTTTCCTTCATAGTTTCTGGAATTTCATCCAGTTGAACGCAACTGCCTAAAAACGGATTCACCACCTTTGTTGTAGTAGTAATTGTTTTGAGTTTCTGCCGGAATATACTAAAAAAAGATGTTGATTAAAACTGTGGAAATTTGATTGCATGTCCGAAAAACACATCCGAATCTTCAGCCACTGACCAAAGAAGAGATGAGGGAGACTCGAACCATGGATTTCTAGCCGAATATGCTAACGCTTTGATCGCAGACGTCGGAGACAGAATGTGGAAATCTGAAGACAAATAGGGTTTAAACATTTCACAGCGATCTGCTAAACTCGTTTTCACTTTCTTTTCAATTCTGTAAGTCAGGTGACACAACTCCTGTCGTGTAGAAAACGAAGGTTTCCCATGCAGAGAGCGTTTGAGACCTGCCAATATTAACTGTGAACTAATACGTGACCCATTTTACGGTAATCTCGTGCAAGCGACTCGAACTGTTCCCACAACTCAAAGTCGTGACATCGTTCGATTGAGTAGGACGACTCATAAGGGCAGACAGAGACTACAGTTGTCCCAGTAAGTGACGTAGGTGTACTCAACTTCATCGCGTGGCGAAAGTTCAAGACTTTCAGTGTACACGCACATTGTTCCTATATCTAATGATCAGGCGGTACCCTGAGATTATCCCTAGAAACTAGAAGCCAGGTCTGGTTCTTGGAAGTTGGCTGGAAGCAACTTCCAAATATGCAGGACTGCACTTCGCTATGCTGAGTAGACTTGGTGAATTCTCTTATCGTCGTTGTTCCTGCAATAACTCCTATGTGACATATTTATCGATTTTCAGATTTTTGCTCTATTAAATAACTTACATAGTGATACAGCAAATAATAAAATCTCCTGTATGTAATTATATTTCTTTGTTTCGAAAATGTAAGAATTCACAGTCTCCTATGTACGGCTGCCATAGGATCAATAAATGTGTTTTCTCTTCTTACTGAAAAATTGTATATTTTGCACATAGGAGTTATTGCAGGAACAACGACGATATATTATATAGTGTATAATATAATATGAGGCAATGAGCGTATTCCGAATCTCAGCGCTGAGCAATCTCATGGCATCACGGTGTTCCAAATTTCAACAATGACGTCACTGATGCTCCACCGGTGTCGCACCGGTGCCATCAGCTTGCAGAGGTGGTGGCAGTCTGCATCAGTGAATCTGATTGGTTCTTGTATAGGGCGGGAATTATAGTCCCGTCGCTCTTATTTCCGGCAGCCAATCACGTTACAGGTCTGCTACATTTAAACTTGTGCATCTTGTCATTCGGTATTGATGATGTAATGAATTTCCTATGGCTCGATAAATACTTAATATAATCGCCCGCCATTTTAGCTCTTTCGTTGGCGTTCGCAGAAATCACACGAGGACGTTATATGCCGCTCAATTATTTGCTCAATTACAGTGCATTTGATTTATTATCATAGGAGCTACAACATGATAATGTTTAACGGTAAAGCAAATAGATTCCTCATCTGGTAGCTCGGGAACGAAAGAACAAAAACGGCGAACGATACTACCTACCAAGACTTTATAGAGCCTTCACTTCCTAAAACGTAAGCAAAGGGGAGGAGTCACACCGGAAATAACAGCGACACGACTATAGCAGACGAATGACATCGTGGATTGTTGCGTCATGACGGTGTGTTCTGCTTTGATTCTGCTGTATTGTTTGTAATGAGCACAACGTAAAAACAATATGTTAATGGCTTATGAACGAACATGTCAACGGACCAGTTATTACTACCGGTTCAAGAAATAAATTGTTTATGCTTTCTTTTCTTGAACGAGATGAAAGTACGGAAATTTCGCAAAATCTTGCTAGTATAGCACAGACAACAACTTGTACAGCCGCCATGACAGTTATCGAACCTTCCAGCTCTTTTGTTCCTATTTCGCTGCTGCGTGACGTCATTGTGGTCCACCTGTACGGTGAGATCGGAATAAACTGAATGATAAGTAGGCTTGCAAACGCCGATTACGTTAAAGGATCTGCAACCTGCACGAAACAATCAGCGTATTCCGAATCTAACCGGACAGGTGGACAACAGTGACGTCACGCTGCAGTGAAATAGAAACAAAACTGTTAGAAGGATCGATGGTTGTCATGGTGACTGTATAAGTTGTTGTCTGTGTTACGCTAGCAAAATTTTGCGAAATTTCCGTACTGCCACCTCGTTCAAAGAACAGAGAGCATAAACAATTTATTTCTTGAACCGGTAGTAATAACTGGTCCGTTGACATGTTCGCTCATAAGCCATTAACATATTGTTTTTACGTTGTGCTCATTACAAACAATACAGCAGAACACACCGCCATGACACAATAGTGCACGATGTCATTCGTCTGCTAAATCCCGTCCTATACAAGAACCAATCAGATTCACTGATGGCGGCTGATGGAGACTGCCACCACCTCTGCAAGCTGATGGCACCGGTTCGACACCGGTGGAGCATCAGTGTCGCCATCGGTGAAATTCGGAACACCGTGATGCCATCAGATTGCTCAGCGCTGAGATTCGGAATACGCTCTGAGCTTCTGTTCTGTCCATTTTTTCGTAAGTTTATTTTTAATGATTTAATACCAACTTTTTATGCCAAATATTAATCAATCTGGATTAAATTTTTACTGCAAGTATTTATGAGGTAGCTACATGTTTCTGTGCATTTATTTTGTAAGAAATTCTGCTAGTTTATTGTATTAATATTTATTTTCAAGAATTATAGAAAAAATAACATTTCCAAAAGTTCACAATTTTTTTTGAAAGCGATTAAATGAGATATTTCATAAAAATTAATGTATAATGTTTCTCTATGTCTTATGAATGTAACAAAAAAAAAAAAAAAAAAAGGAAGATCTAAAATTGAAATCTTCTACTAAAAAGTTGGGTTTAAAATATTAAATATATATATATATATATATATATATATATATATATGTATATATATATATATTAAAAAACAAAACAAAATTCAAAAGCTAAAAACATATGGGAGTTCAAAATTTGGATTTTGTTAGTCCTTACATAGTAAACATGCTCTCAAAATTTGGTTAAAATAATTGAGAAAAAAAGTTGCCATTTTTAGTGCAGTGTCCCTTTAAATAAATTTACATATGAAAATATACATATTAAATAATCTGAATATTAGTATTTTATGATGCACACAATTAAAAACAATAAGCACAACAGACAGCATGAGTATTTTACTCGTCACAGGAGTCAGATGCGTAACTGGAAGAATTATCTGATCTTCTGTCATTCATAGAAATACCACAGTCTAGTATATACAGTCACGAAGCTGAATACGTAGTAAATATGCATCCATAGATAGTTGCTAACCACTATGATCGCTACTATCGCCTCATTGCGGAAAACGCGAAATAGTACCTGCACAGTCTATTGTTCATAGTACCCTCATAAACTCAAGCTTCGTGACTGCATATACTGCGTGTTCAGTTCAAAATGTGTCATGGCTCGCTATATGCCGTCATGTGGCTAGTCGTTGAGCCTAGAGAATTCAATCTTCCTACACTTCCGCAGAGGCGTATTACTTATGTGTCAGAGAAGTTGCCTAGCAAGTACGGCGTTCATTCTGAAGAATACTTACCGATACGTACGGTAACACCTGTAGTGGCAGGAATGTGAACTGTTTGGAAACACGTACTGAGGTGAGTTTTTTTATTACTGTCGGGATATGTGGAGGGGGTTAAGACGATTACTTACGTATTTGTTGACATTAACTTCGACGGTCAACATGGACACGGAGCATTTGATTTGTATTGTGGAATGTTGCCATACGCAACCGATGATAACAAATACCCTGCGTACGACTTGCTCGCGCAAAACACAGTTCGAAAGAGGTTATGGTAGCACACAGACCGTACAGGCCGCCATCTGTTGCTACGACGTTCAAGTTATACCGTACACGTTCTCAAGTTCAGATTGAACGCCTTGATTAATAGGCAACTTCTCTGACATAAAAGCTGAAACTCGCTTCAAATCGCTGACTCACAAATAGTGACGTCATGACACATTTTGAAATGAACACCCAGTACTAGACTGTGGTAATACATAGGCAACAACTTAATAAAATCACCGATTACAAAGAACAGCACCTTTTCGTGTCGAAATGAAGCAGGCAAATAAAAGACATGACGCATAACATGACAATACCACTGGATGAGGGATGTAGAGCGGAGAGAGGATCAAGCAGAACTTCAGATTCGCATTCTTGTGTCCCTTAGGCGTAGTTGTACGAACACGAAATAAAGTCTTGTTAAAATTAATTCCATGGTTATGAGAAAAATGTGTTGTACGAACTCGGAATAGTGTGCTAGCCGGAGGATATCTTCAGAATAAGCTATTCCATGCATTCAGTCACTGTTAAAGTCTTATCTAGAGGATAAATTATAAAATGGCAGCAACATTAGACATCAATCTCTAATACTGATTGTGAATTACTGTAATATATTTTTGAGAACGCGGAAACAAAAGAAAATAAGGGCTAATAGACCTAATGTATGAAATGAGTATGGCAATGAAGAATTTCTGGCAAGATTTAGACTAAAAATGGACACTGTTTTAAGCGTACTGGAATTAATCAATGATGATTTGGAACATATAACAGACAGGTAAAAATAATTCACATCATCATCATTGTAAAGAAATGTTAATTCTTTAAATAATTAAAATTAAATTTTAAACATACTCATAAGGAAATATTGTACATAATACTATAATATCAATATCATGTTCTGCATTTCTGTAGGTATTTGTCTGATTGTGAGCATTAAATAACTTCCATGCTCTTCCCTTTTAATAGACGTTATGACTTATGGCATCAGTTTTTTTCAGCACATTATTTATGTTATAGCTATATACCGAAGTACATATGATATTTCCGTGCAGGAATTCTGCGTTATCATATGATGAAGGGTCGGTGGAGCGGATATATGAGTATATAATCACTTAGTGATTCAAGACGCCTCTCATTCCGTCGGATCCCGGCCACTTAGTCACTCGTAATGAGTGCACCTCTGCACATAGTGTGTTGGACATTGTGCCACTGTCACACATCTGTGACACAGTGCGTGAGGGTTGGCCACTAAAGGGAAACTAAGAGGTGGAGCTTAAACTGAGAGGATTCAAGCCGGCATCGGAATTGGAATCCGGTGTGGTTTAGTAGATAGAGCGTCAGCACGTAGAGCTGAAAACCTGGGTTCGAATCCCGGTGCCGGAGAGAATTTTTCTCCGCTCCACCGACCCTTCATTACATTATTTATGGTCACCCACTATCTCAACAACTTGAATATATCTTCTGTCTTCTAGTTCTGATTTCTAATTCCTTTAGAGTCTTATTAATTTCTTTATAATAAACACCGTAGACAAAATAGTAATAATATGTTCAGAAACATTGAAAAAAACTTGTATTGTGAATGCACTTTAAAAAACAAAACACCATCTCCAGGTATCTTCATCGATCAAAACTTAAAATGTAATTTTCATATTAACTACTTATGTCTTAAATTACGTAAAACTCTGTACAAATTTGTTCAACTGCGTCGCTTTATGCCAGTAAAACTATTGAGAACAACATTTTTAGCCCTAGTTCAGTCTATAATCACAGAGTGCCATTCGCAGAAAAGAATATTATTAAAATATATTTAAGAAGAAAATCTGATCATCCAACTCATCTCATATGTAAAGAATTTAATGTTTTAAATATCAAGGAAATTTATATGTATACTATTTGGAATCACTACCATAAATATCAAGCTAAATTTATATCATCCGATCATGGCCACAACACAAGAAGATACAATATTTCGCTCCCCCTCATTGAACCAAAATGTAAGACTGAAGCAGATCTAAGGCACAGTTCTAATTACGGTCCAAGATTATATAATGATTTTATAAAGAGGAATCCTAAACTAAAATTATTAAACAATACATTATTAAAGAAACAAGTGCTTGAACTGTTTTTAAAATTATAATCATGTAAATACTTCTTTATTTATTTTTTGTCTGTCACCTTAACAATGTTGTATTCGTAACTTTGTATGTTTATGTATACTGTAGGCTATGGTACCGTTGGTTTGTTTGTTTGTTTTGTTTTTATTCTTATTCTTTTTAAACTTTATGTGTAATTACATTTTACAGTTTAATCACAGTTGTGATTATTATCATTATTATTATTATTATTATTATTATTTCAATTATTATTATTATATCCAGTTTTCATTCTTGGCCACACCTGACCTCAAGCATCTTGCTTTTTCGGGTGTGACCCAGTTACATTGTATTTATACAATAAATTGTAATATGTAGGCTATTTTACTATGAGATTGGTAATGAAGTTCGAATTTTGAAGAATATTCATATACGAGTGTTACAATAATATTGTAAAATATTTGTTATTGTATGTAATTTGTGCTTGCAATAAAATCTTTGTAAATATTTGTAAAAATCTAAAGTATTGACAACTTGTTCGAATTCTGTTAACTATGAAATAGATAACCTTGGAACAAATGAACGTCATACAACGCGGAGCTCCATTTATTCTATACGTAGTTAGGCTATTCCAAGATTTATTCCACGATCGTACAACTGAGCTTTAGTACAATCTTTTATAAGCACGTTCTCTAAATTTGTATTCACATGACGCGTCATACTGAAAGTCTTATGATATGACATTTCACAATTACAAAGTTTGCAAAATAGTGTGTTACTCCCAATAGTAAACACAGCATCATCATACTCTGAGACAGAGTCTCTCAATTTAGTACATACACCTACTTGTTTCACTTTCGGCATTCTAATCTACGTCATCTATTCAAGAAACGTGTGCTAACTTGTAAGCAGTAGAATCTTGCGGTAATGTTTCGTCGGTGCAGCTGTCCGCTTTGGATGTTGTTTGCTCTCTGAGGCTGCAAGTACTGTGCAGTTTAGATGTTATTCATGCACTGAGGGTACAGTGTACGCAAACACCGGTCTGTACAACTTGCAAACTTAGCTCTTAGAGCTGCAAACTTCGAGCTCTGATCACCACTATTACTACTGCTGCTATTCATCATGATCTAATATAATTAACATAACTTCTTATTTTATTGTCGTTTCTATGCAATAGAGGGGAAAAGTAACTGGCCACACTACCCTATTATCTCCTAGCCTAGTGGCCTCATATAAGTAGTACTTTCTTGGTATCACTTGTGAGGTTCAGACCTGTCTTCGGACAATTGACTGAACAACAACATAGTTACATTGTCTTATACAGGGTACTTAAAAATAGCACTAAATATTTTGAGAGGTGAAAAAATCTAATAAATATGGGTCCTAAAATTAATTCGAGTAGCCTATCTTCCGACACACGAGTAAACAAATTGGGTTGATTAGTAAATGCAGGGAGTGTAAAGTGTAGGAGGAAAATTTCTTTGCGTGAAGGATAACTCTGCCACTATAAAAGTTAAATGCACAAAACTTTTCATGCTTGATATAAATACATTATACTTTACCAAACACTATTCGGAATATAAAAATAGCCAATAATTACCTGTAAAAATAATATCAATTTGCATATTTTTTACAACCGTAAATCATTTCAATAATAAAATATGCAATTAATTAAATACCTGTCTGATTCTTTTACTGAAATTTTTTAAAGACCTACATAAACAACATAGTCTAGAACAGTATTGGTTATTGTTGTTGTTATTATTACCAGTATTGTATTTCATTTGTATTGTTGTATTCATCTGTTTTTATATTTTATGTCTATTGCAACAAACTGTTGATCATGACATTAATAAACTATTGATTGATTGATTGAATGATTGATTCGTTGATTGATACACTTACCTACTCCTTTAAGAAATGTTTTTTCTTAATCGTTATCGTCAATATTAAACGTTTTTAAATGTTCCATTTAGAAAAAAAATATTTCCTGAAGGAATCGGTAAAAGATTCTAGACTATTTTGTCGAAGTAGGTCTTTAAGACATCCCAGTAAAAGAATCATGTAGATATTTAATTAATTATATATTTTATTATGTAAATGCTGTACGGTTGTAAGACATATGATAATGTTATATTATTTTTACAGGTAAATTATTAGCTATTTTAATATTCTGAATAGTGTTTTATAAAGTGTGATATATGTATATTGAGCATGAAAAGTTTTGTTCATTTAGCTTTTATAGTAGCCGAGATATAAAAAAATGTATTCCACTAAATTTTTGCAGGCCAATGGTGTACCTCCTCCTTTAACTGTGGTATTAGTTTCCAAAGGAATCCAGTCCTCTGTAATTACAGGTTGTGGTGATGATGATGATGATGATGATTATTATTATTATTATTATTATTATTATTATCATCATCATCATTGATATTATTATTATTACAATTTCAAGCAACTCATTGCCGTCATATCGATGTGTGAATCGTTTCGACTACCAATTTAATTTATCTGAAGATTAGGCCTAATGGAATGAGAAAGCTATTATGAAGCATTTAACGAGAAGGCTCCGCCTTGTGAAATTTAAATTCGGGGAGTATAAAGACAGAAATGAAACGAAATATGAACTTTTTATCACAGCTTAGTATATAGTCACGAAGCTTGAGTTGATGAGGCACTAGGTACAAAAGTCGGTGCCGCTTCTGTTTCACATTGTATGCGATGATGCGATCCTAATGGTTAGCTACTATCTATGAATGCATATTCCCTACGTATTACGCTTCGTGACTGTATATACTAGACTGTGGTTTTATTTCAAATATCCTCACAATCCTAACCATGCTCACACTAAGAATCACGAACAGGATAAATATACATATAACGCAATTATACATTGACTACTTACAGAAGCCGATTGTCAAAACGACTGCTTTCGTCTATAGAATATGAACTTTCTTCAAAAATAACTTTGGGAACACTATTCAACACTAAATTGTAATAATGTTTAACTCTTGCAACTACATGTAACTAAAAAAATCTACACTTTTCTGTTAATATTAATAAAATAATATTAATAACAGTATTATTATCATTATTATTATTATTATTATTATTATTGTTACATTGTTTTCTGTGTTGCTCCTATTTACATTTGCTACGCACTTTTATACTGGTTGAGTGGAAGAGAAGGCCTTTTGGTCTTAACTCTGCGCAGTGAAAATAAATGAATTAAATAAGTGAACAAATAATTTAAATTATAGGAAACATCATAGCAGTATCAGTCTTTATAAGCAACTATAACGCATTGGAAACAGTCTACGAGGTCTAGTTTTGAATCATGAATAGAACGTCAACTTCAGCACAAAAAAAGATATTGTCGCAAGTGTCAAATATGACGTCACGTCAATATAATCTATGAACAGCTAAACTTATCTCCGTACGCCCTGGGACAAAATACGGTCCCTAGATGTAACTACGGTACGTGTTCAGTTGGAGGGGAAGTTTCGATATGAGCCCATTCACAGTTTCTTTGCCAGTATAGGAAATATATTATAACTAGTGGCTTGCACAGCAAATGCTGCAAACTAAGTTCATTAGACGTTTAAATAAAAATTTTTCAGATTTATTTTCAATGAAGAATACCAGACACTGAAAGTTATTTGCTTCCATAATAATGAAACATACTCCCTATGAATGTTTTTGTATGCCAAATACTTTTTATTGAACCTATCTACCTTCAGTTTTTTAGTTTCAACGTCAGGACGATCAGTGGGTTTTTCATGTGGGAGTAAACCAATAGCTATTTCAGGTCATTGTGGATTGTAGGTGAAAATTTAAAAAAATGTCAGGTTTACTATGCTTTCGAACAATACACATAGCATCTTGGTATAGCTGCTGCATGTAGGGTAAAATAATTTTATCCTGCTAAGAGATCTTCTGAAATGATCGGGAGACTAAGTAATTTTGTAGGCTTCTTATTTTATCAGTAAGTAATACCTTTTGGTCTTTCTTTAGGAACTGTAATTTTTGCGCTCTCTCGTGCCAATACTGAAAAGAATGACGTACTATATAAGTATCTACACCGCAACGCCATTAAGTATATGAAAAAGACCCAACCCTACTTGATTAATAGCTATAAAAATATTTGACTTTTAATAACAATATTATTATCTTACGTAAGTTTTGTAATTATATACTATATAGCCGCCACTCAGTAAATTATAGAAATGAAGATCTAATTTAAGATATTCTATACATCTACTTACATAACCCCAAAACGTTTCACTTTCATATCATCAATATAGCATTAATACGTAAAATTAATGAAAAATAGTCACATCGTGGCATTATCTATAATAATATTTCATTTCTAATGGTAATAATGTCATCAAGCCACCTCACGTTTTGTAGATTTTAATATCCAATACACTTGAATTTGAGCTCTAAATATGTCAGCAATCCTGCAGGTCATGGCCTTCGTGTAATAGCCTATTGTTTATTGTAGTGTGTGTTTTGTTTTATTCTGTAATGCAATTAATTAGTTCTCAAAACTGACGAAAGATGGATTTTGGAAAATAGGGAAATGATGTAGGAAAATTGACATATCAGTGAAAACTACTATTTTTCTGAAAAACTTTCAGTTCCAAGCTTCAAAATGAGGGGTCATTTATTAAAATCCATTCAGCCGTTTTTCCGTAATTTCCATTACCAGTTCAAATTATATATATATATATGGAAATATGCGTTATTTTCAAGGAACCGCATATTTTTTTATATTTATCTTTATTAATACAAGATATTCAAATAGTTTTAATTGTTTTTGTAACTCTGAAAATGCATATACGATATACCTTATTTTAAACCAGTTTCTTTCTGTCCCTTTCATTATCTTCACATTATCACTCGAAAATAGGCTTGTAATTCTTTTAATATAATAGCTATTTGTGGAACATATGGCTTCAATTTCTATAAATATTCTCATACAAATTGCTTCAGAAATGATAGTCTCATTTGCATCGATTTTGATATGATGATCCATTCATTTCCTACGTCAACTTCACACGAGCTGTCGGTGTGTCCGCCTGTTAGCCACCCGACTAAACATGTAGATGTCCATCACTCTCTTTTCCGTTTTGCCTATGTAAACGTTTGCAGATCGTTAAATTAAATTTTCACTCCAGCTTCGACTATTAACTGAAAAGCAAGGAGAAGTTTGTTCTATGTTTATTTTCCAGCTGGTTTGTGTGTAAACTTTAGTTTTAAAACAATCATCTACCTGCTACATGCAACAAACAAAAATACATAAACTGCATTATCGAAGGGCAGATACATGCTACACGGTTCTATACAATTTACTTCAATTACTGAGTATCTCCGAGAAACATAATATAGCGTAAAATATTCCCAGTATGTTTTCCTTCACCATTACATCTTTGTACCTTCCACTGTTTTTTTAATCTTTCATTTTTATTTATTCATACCTTTGATTGCTGCTTTTCTTGTTCTTCCTTATCTTTATCTTTTATTAATTCATTCCTTCTATATTTCATTTCTACTTTCCACCTCTCCTTTCCTCGTTTACTTTCCCGCCTTACTGATTAATTCGCTCAAATTTTTCATTATATTACACATTTTCCTTTACTTTCTCTCGTTTCTTCTATGCTTTCTTTCTAGCCTTATTTCTTTCTCTCCTTGACTCTGGGTTTATGTTATTCTTTCTTTCTTTATATCATATTTCATTGTAAGCCTGCTTGTCCTTCGTTTCGTCCTATCCTTGTTTCTTTCTATTGTTTTCTAATTTTTTTATTTCTTTCTTTTCCTTGTCTATTTCATTCCATTGTCTTTTCCCTTCTCTATGTATTTCTTTGTGTGTTCTTTTCTGCATTGTCTTGTCTATTTCTTTCTTTGATTTTATATTTTATGCTATCTTTGTTTTCTATATTTCTCTTCCTGTTTCTTTCCTATTTTATATCGTCTCTTCCTCATTTTTTCTTATTCAGAAATTTTCTTGTCCTTATTTTCCTGGTTCTTATATGTTAGATAGATAGATGGATTTATTGAGTAATATTATACATACAGATTTTATATTATCATAATTTTCTCTAAAATCCAATGCACGGGTCTTCTGACAGTACGTGCTTTGTACCCAAAACAAGTCCTCCTTTGTAGGTTCCCCCTCCCCCAACTATGATTATATCCAACTACTCTCTAAAAGAACACACATATTAAAATGAAAATGGCACAATAAAACACATTATATAATATATCCTAACCTAAAAGACATAAAAGTGCACAGTTGGGTAGATAATATTATCCCTTCGTCAGTTCGCATCACAAACTTCAACAGCTGAAGCTCTACTCTTTCTCGCCTTCAAGAGGAACAATCCTGGCTTTTGTTCCCATTCTCTATTCCCCATGAGGTCAAGACATGCAAGCGAACTCCTATTCTGACTTAGCATCAAGGGTGGTAGATATTTTCTCTGTACATATTCCAATTCGACACACTGTAATAAAATATGTTTATAGGAATCCTTTTCTCTGCAAAGCGGACAAAGACGCTCCCCTTCTTCGTTGACAATTTTATTACCCTTCCATGCCCCCAATATTAGCCACGCTAAACCTGCTCTGCTGTCTTTGTTACAAGAATTTATGTAGTCACACCTCCCCCAGTTAAGCATGAGATATGACTGTAAATGTAGTGAGGACTTTTCCGAACATTGGAGCTCAATCTCTTGCCTCTCGATATCAATTAAACGCATCTTCACATTACGCCATACATTCCTCCTGTTAATCTCTCCTTTCTCCCACACCCATCCCATTCCTATATGATGCAGCCCTCTCTGCAGTTTGTAAACCCACCCCTTTTCCCAACCCTCTCTTTGCTGAACTTTGTCTGTCATTCAACATTTTTTATTCTTATCAATTTATATCCATATTTTTCTACTTTTCTCTCTCTATTTCTTCTCTTGTTTTCTATAATTCAAAGTCTTTATTTTTCTACACATCTCTCCCTATTTCTTTCCTTGTTCTGTATTAATCTACCTATTCCTTTCCTTGTTTTTCTACATTTCCTTGCCTCATAACTTCCTGATTTCTTTGTTTACCCAGTCTATTTCCTTTCTGGGTCTTCTGCCTAATCCTGCCTTCCTTGTTCCTACCCTCCCCGGTCTCTAACTGTCCTTGTTTTTATATCTTACCCAGTCAATTTCCTTGTTGAATCCTGTACCTTTCCTTGTTTTGCTATCTCCCCTTATCTATATCTGTCTTTGATTTCTCACCTTCTCCTCTCTATTTCTTTCCTTGCTGCTCTACATTAACCTGTGAACATTTTTATTATTCGATGAAAGAGTAATGGAACGGAGAAAAATTCTCTCCGGCGCCGGGATTTGAACCCGGGTTTTCAGCTCTACGTGCTGACGCTTTATCCACTAAGCCACACCGGATACCCACCCCGGCGTCGGACAGAATCGTCTCAGTTTAAGTTCCAACTCTTGGGTTCCCTCTAGTGGCCGCCCTCCGCACTACGTCATAGATGTCTATGAACGTAGGACTGAAGTCCACACATGTGCTGAGGTTCACTCATTATGAGTGACTAGTTGACCGGGATCCGACGGAATAAGCGCCGAATTTTCTCCGTTCCATTACTCTTTCATCGTATGATGACGCAGAATATCTGCATGGAAATATCATATGTACTTCGGTACATTAAAATAATAATATATATTTTTATTATTGTTCCACATTTCCCTATATCTTTCTTTACTTGTATCTCTATCTTAACGAAGGTATTTTTCTTCATGGTTTTTATACCTTGTCCTATTTCTTCATTTTTTTGTTTTTCTATCAGCCCGTGTTTTTATGTCCTTATTTCTCTACCTTAACTTATTTCCTTCTTGAATTTCGTTCCTTTCCCTGTCTCCTCCTTTTCATGTTTTCTATCTTCCCTGTCTATCTGTTCTTTGTTTCCTACCTTTCCGTCTCTATTTCTTTCCTTGTAATTCTACGTTATTTTTTAAATCATGTTTTATTTAATGACGCTCGCAACTGGCTTCTGGAAATGAAAAGAAAGCAATATGAAAACCTCTATTCACTTATATGTGTCTAGTTGAAAATGTATTTTTTATTATTATTGTACAGCAGGCCTGCTCTCCGAGCCGGCTCACAGCTCATGAGCGGAATGCAGATATTAGCTGCGCTCTGTATAAAGGTGGACTGGAAGAAGGGGTGATCTCGTACAAAATGTACACAAAAGGAAGTACTATTACGAATGCTTATGAAATGAATTCCCGTTCAGTGTTTGCAAAACTATCTTGGACTATTATTAATTAATAAAGAAATATTTATTTTACAGAAATAATAGAAATTCTATAGCTACTTAAATGTACAATATCATTTTGTTATATTTTTATTTATCAATACATCAAAACGAGGTTTTATACTGTTGGCAGCTGAAAGGAACAGTAGCCTACTGATCATAATGAAACATCAGTTACAGATGTTCGATGTCTGCCTTTGTTAAAGTTAATTATAGAAAACAGTTGCTCACAAATATAAATGTTCAGCCAAACATAGCAATCATTTTCACAGCCAGCCTGTGTAGTCGTGGATATAATTGCTAATGTTTAGTCTTGTAAAACTCAATCAGGCTGGTAGTATTATTCAAACGATCTTTAGCCCTTAGGTCACAATGAAGATCAAGATCGAGCTGTAAATCGTTAAATATTATGTTCTGTCTTTTAGATTTCTCCATACTGTACTGTAGCAGTAGGTTAGCAACGTGAAACAGTTACTGAGAATAGGCCTACACACTGCACTCCACTAGATAACTGAGTAGTCGTTTCCCTCTCCTCTACCTATAGCAAGTCTATGTCATTCTGACGTATCTTCCTGTCAGTTTCGACGAGCGGTAAACACGGTTCTCCAGCTCCGAAGGAGCGCGCGCGCTCGTTGAGCGCTGTTTGTGCAGGGCTGTTGTATAGTCTACTGGTTTAATACGAGAACCTAATATCTCATAAATAGATCGCTCATTAAGTAATTCGAAGATAGTTACAAAATGAAGCATAGAAGCTGACCGGTGAGAAGATAAGTTTCGCGATCGATACAAGTTGAAGAGCTGAAGGAAAGAGAGCCAACGATTCTTAATGAGGTGCAGTTTTACCCTAGATCATATATACCCATATAGTTCGGCCTTATAGGCTTTGACGGTAACAACTTTTGTCAGGTTTACTATGCCGCCATCTAGTTGTTACATAAGGAGTCACGTCATAATTCCCATTTGAATTGCATTGGCGACTGTACTGCCATCTCATGTTCGTTTACGGCGGACGGGTGGCGATCCTGGCGGTTGTTCTCTTCAAAGTGCTGCCGATTTTAACACAGCGATGAACTGTCTGTTACATATATGATCTAGGATTTTACCTAATATTTTACTAAGTTAACGTTGCATATTTTCCTAACGTTGCATGTTTTTCGTAACCGAGAATCTTTGTGATTACAGTAGAACTTGGTTATAACGACATCCAAGGGACTTTAAAAATTATGTTGTTATAAACGAGTGTCGTAGTAACCGAGATTCATATTATCAGTCTAATGAGATGGAAAATGAAAAATTACAAATTTAAATAGGCTTATATCAGTTACGTATTCACTTTTGAGTCTACCATGAACTTAATAAAATACATGTACAATTATAAATACAGCATTCTGTATTAAAATAGTTTGTTCAGTACTCACCAAACATTTTTACTTAGGAGTGAAGTAATCAGTCATTTTACTCTGCTGTCTGCTACTTGCCCAATACACACTTTCCAAATTACGTTCTATGAGTATTTTCATTATTTCAGTTACAATTTCACTGCTCCCTCCCCTACCTTCGATCCATTCTGTTCAACTGCAGCAACAATTTTATGCTTGCTCTTTCAAATCATTGGATGTGGAATTAATTAGGCCAAACCCACGATAGACGTAAGCTTTTTTAATTCCGTTCTCAATTTGATGAATTACTTTAACTTTTCCTTCCAACGTTAAAACTTTTCTTTTAGTGCCATACTGCGTTAAAATGCGTGCACTTAGTGAAAACTTCCTGTCGAAACCGACCGCAGACAGATACCGCTAATACCGCATGAATTTGGACACATTACAATGGGATGGGGAACCTGCCTGTCCTCCAGAAATCTATGACAGAAGGAGAGAGTAAAGAATATGCCAGGTTACCAAATTTCAACAAAATATTTCTTAAAATACTTTGGTTCTTAGAAAATCGTATTCTAAACTGAAGTTGAAAATGACGTTATATGCGAGGTAGACGCAAATGCGTTTGTCGTATTAAGCAAGGTAGAAAAGCATATGTCTTATGGGGAATTAGTTGGGACCACAGAATATTTGACGTTATAGGCGAGGTGTCGCAGAAAACGAGGTCGCTATAACCAAGTTCTACTGTATATTAGTCACACGAAACATAGGTATATCTTAATAATTATTTCAATCAAATTCAAAGAACATGCTTTCGTGTCGCGCCACGAGTATGCACTTGTGTGTAGAATTCTACAATCTACACGGTTGCATCTTGTCTCAGCGTGAAGTACAGATGCATGCATAATAATTTTCAGACTTTGACTACGAGGACTTCATATCAAAGCTGTGTAGTTTCTTTGAATATTGTATTAAGGAGATACGTATGTAAATATTTTGGTTAAGAATTGCTACAGAATGGCCTTGAATACTGACAAACAAAATGAACAATTCCGTTTTCTCTTTGGTATGTTTATGTTTAAATTATTAATTTTAAAGGATTTCTATGGAACAATAGTTCTTATAATATGTTTTCCAACTTCCGAAAAGAGAACTCCTTTGTGACTCCACAATATCTGTATCCTCGTATCTAAAATGTCTTCTAGTGACCTCCGTATCAAAGACGCCACTGATCAAAACAATTGCTATTCACAGATATATGAAGGATTGGGTATATCTAAAGTTAGGAAGTAAGTGAGTGAATGCGTTATAAAAGAACTGATAGCTTTGCTTATTGAAATTTCTGTCAGATATGATGAATGGAGATAATGTGGATCTTTCTGAAGGTATGAAATTATTTAATGCGTTTAATTTCCGTCATATCTCTTTCAGGATAGTTTCTATATAAAGTTTACTTCTGCATTTAAAATTAAAAAAAAATTGCAGCATTGCAAACAAAATTATAAACATAGCTGGTGGCAAAGTAAATTGAGGGAGGGACCTTATACTATACAGGGTGTGAGTGAAATAACATTCTTGATTGAAAGGGACGATAGGATAAACTTACATGAATAGCAAAACTTTACAATGACTCAAAATTATGTTACGAAATATGACTCAGTTCATTATTAAAGTGTAAATGTAAATACAGGTTTACATTACATACAATTGCATGAAAATATATCTCAAGCTGAAAATACTTCTATTTACAGTAAGTACCTAGGGAAAATACATTAAAATAGTAGTACTCCTTCCAGAAAGCAGTTCACGATGTTTTGTTTAAGAGTTTTAGTAAACTGAACACATCGCCTGTGGCACACTCTGGACAGTCTTTGACAAACTAAGTGGTCTATGCTTCTCGGCACTGGCGATATCTATGAGTAATTCCAACTTCTCTGTTATAATTTACTATAATTTATTATTTCTTCGGAATATGTATTATATATCTTTCTCGTGTTAAATTCTATCGTACCTGGTTAACATGTTTCGGCCCGTTATGGGCCTTCTTGAGAACTGGTTGTTGCTGGTCTTGGCGCCTTTTGTTTTGTTTCCTGTGGGGGTGTGTTTGTATAGTGTAATGTGGAGTCAAAGAGTGTGTGTGTTCTGAAATTGAGTTGTGTGTTGAAAATTTCATTTGGATGTGTTTTTGTGTGTCTGTATATTTCGTATTGTTCTAGTGTGTTTAGTTTCTGGCTTTTTGGTTAGATGTGTAGAATTTCCATGTCTGTGTTGATGTCTCTGTAGGTGTGGTTAGCATTTGTGACGTGTTCTGCATATGTGGATGTGTTTTGTAATTTTGTTATGGCTGTGATGTGTTCTTTGTAACGTGTTTGAAATGATCTACCTGTGTGACCTATGTAGAAGTTGTTGTAGGTATTACAAAAGGCGCCAAGACCAGTAACAACCAGTTCTGAAGAAGGCCCATAACAGGTCGAAACATGTTAACCAGGTACGATAGAATTTAACACGAGCAAGACATATAATACATATTCCGAAGTGATATAGTGTTAAAAGTTGTGTAATCAAGATGTATTATTATTTTTGGTAATATCAATGTATTTTAAAATTGTTTTTTCAGAATGAAAGTTACTATTGTTCAGATCAAATTCCTGCACATTTAAAGGACAAAACTAAAATTCTTTCAATCATTTATCATAATACACTGCTCTCTTAAATTGGCATATTGGAAATTAAATCAATGACTTCCTAAACACGCCAGGAAATGGTTCATATATAACAACTTTTATCTCGAAAAGGAAGCAGAAACGAGCAACATTATATGGGACATTTTGATTTCAAATATCTCAAAGAATAACACCCTGAATGACATTATTTACGGTTTATCCTGTATATAACCTGGCTCTACTGATCAGGAAAAAAGAAAAAGAAATTGGCTGGGTCAACGACTAAGAAGAAACTGCCTACTGAAGGTTGCACTGAAAATAATGGTGAACGGGAGAAAAGTTCGGGACAGAAGATATCAGATGATAGGCAACATTAAAATATATCGATCTATGCGGAGACTAATAAGCAAACATTCTGATGAGGGCAGATAAAAAGTTAATTTTTTTTCTTTCACCATGTTAATAATGTCAAAAGAAGTGCTTATACAAATTTTGGTCAATCGACCACAATTACGAGAGCTGTAAAAATAAGTTCTCCAGGGGCCGTTA
Source organism: Periplaneta americana (assembly GCF_040183065.1). Lineage (NCBI taxonomy): Eukaryota > Metazoa > Arthropoda > Insecta > Blattodea > Blattidae > Periplaneta > Periplaneta americana. The sequence continues at coordinate 46,218,657 of NC_091117.1, read as the reverse complement.
ACAGAAAAAAAGTCAATTTCATTGGAAACATTTATTGGAACAGACACAACAATTGTTGAGCTATTTTTCAACATATTCCCCACCGGAATTGAGACATTTGTCATATCACGGGATCGACAGAGAGGTGCAGACGGCTGTGAAACGCTGGTTCCGATCCCAGGCGGCTGACTTCTACGACACAAGGATATAAAAATTGATCCCATGGTATGACAAATGTCTCATTTCCAGTGGGGGATATGTTGACAAATAGCGCAATAATTGTTGTATCTGTTTCAATAAATCTGTCCATACAATTGTGCTTTAATAACTAAAATGCTCTCTCAATTAATATCACTCAATAAAAGAATTGTATTCCAGTGGATACCATCCCATTGTGGAATCCTGGGAAACGAGAATGGAGAAGCTTTAGCAAAGAAGGGCAGCACTGCTACTTATAGACCTGTTACTAAATCTACGTATTACTCTGTGAAAAGATTTATTAAATCTACATACTTAGACTTCAACAAACAAAATTTAATAACACAATCCCAAGGGAAAAAATGGAACTCTCTGCATCATAATCCACAGTTAATTCCCGATTTACCACCAAAATTGTCTGTAATTGCATTTAGATTGGCAACAGGCCATGATTGTTTGGCCAAACACCTGCATAAAATTGGAATATATCAGTCCCCTAACTGCCCATTGTGCAACTCAAACCAAGAAATGGATTCGGAATACCTCAAAATCTGTGCTTCAGTGGCTGGACATGATACTATGTTTGAAAAATATTGGAGTGGAAGAGGTCAAATGACTTTATTGTCAAACGCCTGGCATTAGAAAACAATAACAACAATTGTGCTTTTTTTCTGTAAAAGGCTCCAGGAAAATCACTTTCTGGGCGGCCTCGTAATTGCGATCGAGTGGTCAAAATTTGTATAAACACTTCTTTTCACATTGTTAACATGATGGAAGAAAGTAACTGAACTTTTTTTATCTGCTCCCATAAGAATGTTTGCTTGTGAGAGAAAGACAGAAAAAATGGAAGACTGGCGAATGTTGGATTTTCAGTGAAGACTTGCCCTTGTGCAGAAAACTATAAATGAAATGAAATATTCTGAAAGACATGACATTAGTAGGCCTATGTTCTCGTAATTTGTTTAGCACAATCCGATGGCTATCAACTGTTTCCGCAGCCGACAGATGATTGATATTTGATGTTTCTACAGCCTTAATATTTCATGCGTAATGACACGGAGCAGCAATATATCAATCTGCAGAATTGCATGTCTTTGTGGACTATGTCCTCTAGAGCACTTGATAGCTTAGATCGTTACTGTAAGAAGAACGAGATGGGATGGGTGCTAATGATATTACAGCTGTCCTCTCGGGCTTGCACAAAGCAATTCTCTAAGTGAAGTAGCATTCGAATAGCTGTCTAGTGTCCATGCACATTGTCCAATGCTATAAAAATTAGTCTTGTCGGGCGGGAGTGAGGGTGTTACACTACTGTCTGTGACGAGATGCTCCTCATAACAGATCGCGCGTCTCTAGCTTTCTCTTCTGTAGGAGACTGTTATTGTAATTTACTAACTGGAAGTTAATTTTATTGCGGATTATAATCTATCTTAGAAGTTCGTACCTAAACATTGTTTTCAGGTTAAGTGTAGCAGGCATAGAGATCTATTACAGTAGCATACTATACTCTGTTCATTTAAACAACTCACAGTATATCCGCCACTATAGTCACGACGCTGTTATTCCCGGCGTGACTCCTCCTCTTTGCTTACGTATTAGGAAGTCAAGGCTCTATAAAGTCTAAGTAGGTAGTATCGTTCGCCATTTTTGTTCTTTCGTTGCCGAGCTACCAGACGAGGGATCTATTTCCCACACCGCTAAACATTATCCATGTCGTAGCTCCTATGATAATAAATCAAACGCACTGTAATTCAGCAAATAATTGAGCGGCAATTAACGTCCTCGTGTGCTTTCTGCGGACGCCAACGAAAGAGCCAAAATGGCGGGCGATTATATTAAGTATTTATCCAGCCTTAGGAAATGCTTTACATCTTCATCAGCGAATCACAAGACGCACACGTTTAAATGTAGCCGACCTGCAACGTGATTGGCTGCCGGAAATTAGAGGGACGGGACTATAGTAATGTGGAGAAGCAGTCTGATTATGTACTAACGTTCGCAATGGAGTTGTGTAGCTTACTGAAATGTTTTCAACGTGACAGAAGTTAAATTGTCGAAGTTTATTAATGAAAAAAATATTCTGACAAGTAATAGGCATTATTTGTATATTTTTTTAAATGGTCCTACACGATTCCCTAAATTTGGCACCTCCTATTCTAATTACTCTTGTTTGCAGTAAGAATATACTGTTACTATCTTATATTTTCTCCATAATATTATCACAGCCTACTATATACAGTCACGAAGCTTGAGTTTTGAGGGTGCTAGAAACATTAGACTGTGACGGTACTATTTTGCATTGCCTGTAATGAGGCGATATTAGCGATCCTAGTGGTGAGCAACTATCTTATGTTTGTATATTTACTACGTATTGAGTTTCGCGACTATATATACTAGACTGTGATATTATTCCAAAACTCATTACCGAATGGAAGTATGCAGAGTGCAGGGTGAAGTCTGGAACCATATACATATCTCCCATATGCTTGATTGTCGGTTAGTATAGGTGTTACCAGTAGTGGGGAGGAGCGCCATCTTGTTGATAAAAGGTGGGAATTCACCTCCTTCGTTTAGTAAATCAGGAAAGATGTTTTCTTGCAACATGTTAAAATAAGAAATTGCACTTAGGTTCTCGTCAATAAAATACGGTCCAACAATACGATTTCCCAAAATTCCACACCAAACCATTATTTTACCAGCACCTTGCAACATGGCTTAACCCACAAGAATGAAGATTGGAATCAATTCTTTCCTCTTTCGATAATGCCATCACGAAAATCTAGACATTAGTTATAGGAAAGCTTCACAACAATGCATTCAAACTGTCACAGGATAAGCAAACAGTAAAGCAGGAAAAGTTAATTACCGGTAACAGAATTGCATAAAAATACCTTTTCCAAAGCCTCCTTAGTACCGTACCATGTTACAAAATATCTGTAGATGCACTAACTAATGTTTGTGTCATTATGACAGTTATATTTAAAGAACTTGAAAATGATTTGAGATATCTCAAAACAGATTGCATCATTGTTTTTTTTTTTTTTTTCAGAAAATTTCACACGATTTTGAGTACCTACATGACCCCCTTTCCATTAAAAATTTCAAAATATATCGTACCTAAGATCGTAGGTTTGCGTCCCGACCACTGCAGTCAATTAAGCCCGTGGTAAAGGATGGGGAGGACCCATGTAAAACAATCTGTGTAATGGTACGCATGGAAGCTGACGGGATTTCAGTTGACTGCAGTTGAAATGATTTTGGTCCTTTTTTAAGAAAAAAAAAAAGACATTAAATCTTTTTTTATTATTTTAATCAAGTGCAATGTCCTTAATGTTATATAAAATTAAACAATATCAACGTACTTTATATATAACATACAATTCATAACATATTATATTACGTCATGACCATGCGAGTTCAGAATATGTGCGTCAGATACGTGTGCAACATCCGACGATATGATCATATATCACCGTGCTTCGCAAGTCTTTCGTGGCTCCGACTTAAAGAACGCAGAACTTTACACGCCTTGTCATTGCTCTTTCGAATTCTGCACACTTCAACACCAAATTTCCTTTCGTTACGTTTCTCTTATCTATACTCTAACCAAGACGTAAATACCAGATCACTTATCTGTGGCGCGTTAAGTATACCTCTTCATAGAACATCTCGTTATTCATAATCTTTTACAGTATCCACCTCGCGACAATGGAATTCCCTGTCACAAAGTATTAGGGGCTGCAAGACAAACACTTTTAAAAACAGCTTAAAAGATAACCTTCTTAGCATTTCACTCCAATCATACTGACTTAAACTATCACTGTCTACATTGTTACTCCTTCCTTTAGACATCATCCTGATAGTGCTGTATTTTCAAAATTCTCATAATAATCTCTTTCTATTATCTAACATTATTTGAAATATATTAACATTCTATGTATTTTAGCTTAATTCTGCTACATAGTTTGCATTTCAGTGTTTAATTAATATTTCATAGTATTTTGTTGTTTAATTCGTAAATAACTCTTGTATACATGTAACTCTATCTAAATCAAATTGTTGAATTCTTTGGAAGTTGATACATATGTAGGTATACTTTTTGCTGGTTGAGTGGAAGAGAAGGCCTTACGGCCTTAACTCTGCCAGCTAAAATAAATCATCATCATCATCATTATTATTATTATTATTATTATTATTATTATTATTATTATACCAGCTGGCCACTATAATGGCCGCATGGCTCCTAAGGGTTAAGTGAAGAAGCGCGCTCTTGAGCTGATTCTCGAGTGACGTGAATATTGAATTCTGCATAAAGTAAGTACAGATAATTGAATCTGAAATACAGTGAATTATGAAATATTATGAGAAATTCGTTTATATGATTGTCTTCTTCATTTTATTGGAGTGGCGTTGTTTTAAAAAGTATAATATTATATTATGGTAATTATTCATTTTAAATAGAATTTGCAACTGCAGGTAATAACGCCATCTCGCTGCGAGAATAAAATTTGATTTAGCATGTAATAATAGTAGTTAGTTTAATCGTCTCTAGCTTAAAGATAATAATCGACCGGCTTGGGTACCACTAAACCTGCGATATGAGCAACACAAAGAAAATTGGATTCTGTTCACTATGTGAAGACGGTTGTGCACCACTCAATGACAGTAACCTTGATTAAATTTTGTAAAGTTACGTGGTAATGAGTATTGAGACTTTTTTGTTGTTCCTAATCATTTATAGCTCTTTAATCCTATAACAAACTTACATATGTCACTTTTGCTTATAAACATGTTTAATAATAATAATAATAATAATAATAATAATAATAATAATGATAATAATAATAATAATAATTTATTTATACTGACAGAGTTAAGGCCATAGGACCTTCTCTTACACTCTACCAGGTCACAAAGTATACAAGCAGTGAAAATTTAACAAAAAGTTATAGAACAGAATACTAACACATTACAAAAAAATAATAATAACATAACAAAATCAACATTAAACAACATGAAAATAATATGATAATAGAAAAAATAAAGTAAAATACAGTTGTAAAAATTCGAATATAATAAAAGCAACTCAGTACAAATCGTTAATAGGAAAAACGTAAGGAAGAATACAACAAATGGAATGCAAATCTATACTAATAATAAATCTGTAGCCGAAATTTTTTTGGTAATTTTCGATTTTCCAAAAATAATTGGTCCCAACATATATAATTAACCACCCTGAAACCGAAAATCGCTTTTTTGAAATTTTTGTTTGTATGTCTGTCTGTCTGTCTGTCTGTCTGCATGTTTGTTACCTTTTCACACGATAATGGCTGAACGGATTTCGATGAAAATTGGAATCTAATTAAGTTGGTTGTAACTTAGATTTTAGGCTATATGGCATTCAAAATACATTATTTAAAAGGGGGGTTATAAGGGGGCTGAATTAAATAAATCGAAATATCTCGCTTATTATTGATTTTTGTGAAAAATGGTACATAACAAAAGTTCTTTAAGCATCATTTCCGATAAGTTTTATTCCTTGAAAAATTTTGATAGGACTGATATTTAATGAAATAAATGAGTTTTAAAATTAAAATGACTGCCATCTAAGGCCGGGTAATGAATTAAAAAACAAACGACTTCGTCTATAAGCGGCCTTGGACAGCAACAATCGAAAGCTATGGAAGATAGCCTACAGAGAATGTTTCTGTGTTTGTATGAAGTAATATCGGAAGCTAAATTAACCGATTTGTATAATTAATTATTAATTCACCATTGGAAAGTGTAGTTTCTCTAGATGGACATAATGTTATAATGTTATTACAGTAACTTCTGATATAATATAATATAATATAATTTAAGTTATTTGAAGGGTTCAGAACCATAGTGGGCCAAGCGCCATTTACTGAATACGTAGAAAAGAGGGTTAAAATTAAGTTATTACTATAATTCAATGGAAACCTATAACAAGTAAAATAAAATATACACATTAAATCTAAATGATGTCAATCTTCATTAAGCTATGGTTGCATGCAATAAAAATTAAGAAACATGTTAAAGGAATTGTCACTGCACCAAAAGAGTGTCTCTAGACCAAAATGATCGCATTTTAATTATTTGGATGCAATTTGAATTAAGTAACATATTAAACGATTTATCCTTCTATCAAACACGAATGTTCCTTGGATCAAATGTCCTATTTTAATTATGGAATTACTTTATATTTATTTCTAACGGGTGCAGCGGAGCGCACGGGGACGGCTAGTAAAATAATAAAAAAGAAGAAAAAATTATATATACGAAAATTAAATAAAATCCACAACAAAAAGGGTATGATAACAATTCATTGGTGATGAAGAGAACAAAAAAGGGGCAAGGAAGGAAAAGAAATATATATATTTTTACAAAACTATCGCAGAGAAAACGGGTTCATTCAAGTGAGTCAGAATTGAAAAAGTGCAATTTTAGTTTATTTTTGAAACTAGATAATGTCTCTGACATGTTGTGGTAGAGAGTTCCAGAAATGAGCTGCAGATACGGTGAACTATGAAGAGTAGAAGGATGTTCTGTGTTTAGGAATGGAGAGTGTGATATGGTGTTGTGAGCGAGTATCTATTTCGTGATATGAGGACAAATGTTGAAAATGAGAAGCTAAGTAGCTAGGGTTAGAGTTCTGAAGAATACCGAAGAGTAACGTGAGAGAGTGTTTGTTCTAAAAAAAAAAAAAGAAGTGGCGTTATTACCTTTACTGCAGGTAATAGCACCAGTATGCGTCATACTTTTATTTACTTGTATTGTTGTAAAACCTTGTTACAATTACAACTTTTGAAACGTACATTCCACAGAAGAGACTACAAATGATCAATATCTAAAAAAAGCAATATTATTGTCCGTATTTCTGAACAGCAGTAAGCCATTTACTACCCTTACCCTAAAATAATACCGACAATCACTGATTCACAAAGACTGACTTATTCTCAGATTGACTATAAGTTTCGCTAAGAGCCACTTACTTTCTGAGTAACTGATAAATTTAGAAAGGTGTACCCTCGAACTTAGAACCTCTTTGTTTTTTTTAGTAGGTTATTTTACGTCGCTGTATCATCTGAATGGGATGAAGGTGATAATGCCGGTGAAATGAGTCGGGGGTCCAGCACCTATAGTTATCCAGCATTAGTTCATATTGGGTTGAGGGAAAATCCTAGAAAAAGCCTCAACCAGGTAACTTGCCCCGTCGACCTGATTGGCGAGTTGGTATAGCGCTGGCCTTCTATGCCCAAGGTTGCGGTTCGATCCCGGACCAGGTCGATGGCATTTAAGTGTGCTTAAATGCGAAAAGCTCATGTCAGTAGATTTACTGGCATGTAAAAGAACTCCAGCGGGACAAAATTCCGGCACATCCGGCGACGCTGATATAACCTCTGCAGTTGCGAGCGTCGTTAAATAAAACATAACATTTTTTAACTTGCCCCAATCGGGATTCGAACCCGGTCACCTGGTTTCGCGGCCAGACGCGCTAACCTCGTTGTTATAAGTTCCACTCTCAAACATTGAGCTATGAGCTATCGAGATTGCGTCAGGAAATTAGAAGTTAGAATACATTTTGCTAAAGACGCTTGTTTGCCAATATATCGGAAACCTTTCACCGTTGCCTAATTTGGTTTAGCTGCACTCCGTTTTACATCACAGACTCACACCCGAGACTGCATTGTTAAAAACGGCGAGCCTGTAATTGTATCCTCTCCTTGTGAACTTCCACAAGGGCGTATAAATGTGCGGAATGCAGACTTAGCTAGGGGCTGTTGCGCGTCATGAAATAAAGCACTTCATGCAAGACAAGAGAAAGACTGGCCGTTTAATGTTGCGGGTTAAGGGCAAGAGCTGTTCGAGTGATCGAAACACTGTGCATGACGGCTATCAGAAGTAAACTTGATGATTGGGGTGATGATCAGTGGAGGTTATTCGAGGCACTGCCGCTCTCCCCCACCGTCGTATTCACTACATGCACTGGGCTACAGGAAGACCTCGATTAGACCAGCAATCGTACGTCACACGAGTACTTAACTCTAAACCCACACTGGACGGATTAATGTAATAGAGCAGGAAGGTTTAGGACTCTACAGTTGTGATTGTGACCTGTGTTGTTACCGTGCACCAATTCACTGTAACATTTGCTCGGATTGTGTGGTTGTTTCCCTTCTGTGAGTGTAAACGGGATAAAACAGTTTCCAGCATCATAAAGCAACAAAACAACATTGAAACAGTGTAAAAATGACGTTGAGATATACAATGCGAAGTTGAAGGATAGTAGTCTATATGAAAGTGTATATTAGTGTTGTTAAAAGTGTGTTAATATACCGAAGAGTTCAGTAAGTTGGTGCTAATGCTTAGGGAGGCAAGGAAGAATCAATTGTTGTGTGGTGTCAATGGAGTGTGAACCACTTTATTGTGAAAAAACACTCAAAGAACTCTATCGCGTTTCTTTTGATAGTGAAATACGTGTATATAAGGTTGTTATTACCAGACGCTCGAAGTACAAGATCGTGGAGTGAAATTACGTTTGGATATCGACTTCACCGCAAAGTGAAGTGAGGGATCTTAATTCTGTGGATGGAACACGGTGAACAATTCAGCCTAACTAGATAATTCGACTGTCTAATGAACAGTTAAGTTGCTTTATATGCTTAACTAGTTGTAATTATTTAAATCATGTTCTCAGTGAGTGAGTGAGTGAGTTAGTTGATTGGAAGACTGACAGACTGACTGGTTGCCTAGCTGACTAACGCTGAGAGGCTGTATCAGTAGCCGGCTGGTTGGTTTATGAAGTAGCTAGTTGATTAACGCTAACAGGCTGACTGATTAGCTGACTAGCCGGCTGGTTGATTACTGACTGACTCTCTGGCTGATCGTATCGCTCAATTGTCCGACGCTGTGCTAACAGGCTGGCTCAATAGCTCACTTACTGATTGACTCACTGGCTAGTTGGTTGACTTACTAAGTAGCTGACGAAAAGGCTGGCTCAGTAGCTCACTCACTGACTGGCTGGCTGATTACTGATTGAGTGGTTAGCTGATTACGGTACTTAACTTACTAAGCAGCTAGTTGATGACAGACAGGCTGGCTTAGTAGCTAACTACCTGACAGACTAGCTGGCTGGTTGATTGGTTAGCTTATTAGGTAGCTAAGTGACGTTGGCAGACAGGCTGGCTGGATAACTGATACGAATCACAAAGTGAGGCAGTGGTGGATTACATCATTTAGCTGCTACTAATGGCTGTTTATTTATCGAATTATTAACATAAAGAATATATATTTACACAAAATTCTTACATAACATATTTTCCTACGGTTACTTTTTTAATACAACACAATCAATGTTTGTTTGAAAGTGAACATAATGCATGTTAAAAATGAACATAATGCATGTCACTCTCTTCACTGAACTAATGTACTATAGTGCGTCTTATATAGCATTTGATATACTAATGAACTGTTATTAACTAATTATTAATTACGTCGTTCCTATATCAGTTCAATCAATATTTCACTGCAAAGAACCCAGTTTATATTACTTACAAATGGCAGGTTCATTGCCGCCCTCACATAAGCCCGCCATCGGTTCCTATCCTGTGCAAGATTAATCCAGTCTCTATCATGATATCCCACCTTCCTCAAATCCATTTTAATATTATCCTCCCATCTACGTTTATATATGTGTGTGTAATAATAATAAGCAATATTATGTTGAACCATTATTTTTTTTCCTAATCTTCTTCATCGACTCGAGCTAAAACAACTTCGAAATCTGACGTTATATCTAAAATGCCACACGTAATTGTGCCAAAAGGTTTTTCTCCAATAAAATCTTATACGTAACGGTATCCTGTATTTTGATTTCACAATGTAAAAACAATGTACATAGGATAGATAGGGAAGGATAGATAGCAATGCATTTATTTATTTATTTATTTATTTATTTATTTATTTATTTATTCTGGTGTAGTTAAAGCCATCAGGCCTTCTCTTCCACAACACCAGGAATACAAATACAATAATAGAAATAAACAGAAAAAAATACACTATAATGTACAAAGTAAAGCTACACAAGAAATAAAGAGAGAGAGAGAGAGAGAGAAACACTATAAACAAAGTAAAGCCACACAAAAATATACAGGTTGCAGTCACACAAACTTTAAATGAGTGATTAAGTATCATAATTAATTCCATCCTAACTAATTAACTAACATAAACAAGAAACTTGCAATTTTAATCTTGGTTAAAAAAGAAAAAGAAAAAAAAAACACAAATCAATACTTCTAGCAATATCTAAAAAACATTAACTAAGACAAAATTTTCCAATTTAATTTTGAATTGTGATAAAGTCCGGCAGTCACTGACATCATTAGGTAACGAATTCCAGAGGAGAGGTATTTCTACAGTATAGGAAGATGAGTATAAAGACGTTCTATGATGAGGGATAGAAAGAAGTGCTTGATGTCGGTTTCGAAGAGTTGTAAGAAATTGAAAGCGCGATAACAGATATTTCGGAGTAGAAGTATGCATGATTCTAAACAGAAGAGACAGTGAATGTATTGTTCTTCGTTCCTTCAGACGCACCCATGAAAGTAACTGGAGGGAAGGTGTTATATGGTCAAATTTACGAGTATTGCAGATGAATCGTATGCACACATTATGAACACGTTATAGTGTCTCAGCTAAGCGTGAACTTACATTAGTTAGCAAGGAATCGCAATAATCAAAATGGGGCATTACAAGCGTCTGAATAAGATTCTTTTTTAGACTAAGTGGTAGAAATTCTTTCATATGAAACAAGGAGTGAAGTTGAGAAAATATTTTTTTGCAAATGTGTGTTACTTGAGTATTCCAATTTAGATCGCTATCCATAAAAATGCCAAGATTTTTAACGGTTTCACTGTATTTAACAATAATCCCATTCAATATTATATGTGGTATAGTACT